>NC_088423.1:6560173-6860173 GCF_034236695.1 Oncorhynchus nerka | reverse complement strand
GTTCGTCGCAGGGCACAGCAGGATTTCTTGTAAGCTTCCGGATTAGAGTCCCTCACCTTGAAAGTGGAAGCTCTACCCTTTAGCTCAGTGTAAAAGCTGCCTGTAATCCATGGCTCCTGGTTGGGGTATGTACGTACATTCACTGTGGTGACGACGTCCTCGATGCACGTATTTATAAAGCCAGTGACTGATGTGGTGTACTCCACAATGCCATCGGAAGAATCCCGGAACATGTTCCAGGTTGTGATAGCAAAACAGTCCTGTAGTTTAGCATCTGCTTCATCTGACCACGTTTTTATAGGCCGAGTCACTGGTGCTTCCTGCTTTAATTTTTGCTTGTAAGCAGGAATCAGGAGGATAGAGTTGTGGTCGGATTTACCACATGGAGGGCGAGGGAGAGCTTTGTACACGTCTCTGTGTGTGGAGTACATGTGATCTAGACATTTTTTCCCCCTCTGGTTGCACATTTAACATGATGTTGGAGATTTGGTAGAACTGATTTAAGTTTCCCTGCATTAAAGTCTCCAGCCACTAGGAGCGCCGCCTCTGGGTGAGTGGTTTCCTGTTTGCTTATTTCCCTATACCCCTGACTGAGTGCGGTCTTTGTGCCAGTATCTGTCTGTGGTGGTAAATAAACAGCCACGAAAAGTATAGCTGAAAACTCTCTAGGCAAGAAGTGTGTCCTGCAATTTATCACAATATACTCTACTTCAGTTGAGCAAAATCTAGACCACACATCCCACAATCATACCCAGTAATAATACAATCATCATTGTTACCTACAATATGGAAACTTTAAATCTTTGCAAAAGTCATAACTGTCATAACCTCACATGGTCTCTCCTATCATTGCTATGCAGACGACACACAATTAATCTTCTCCTTTCCCCCTTCTGATGACCAGGTGGCGAATCGCATCTCTGCATGTCTGGCAGACATATCAGTGTGGATGACGGATCACCACCTCAAGCTGAAACTCGGCAAGACGGAGCTGCTCTTCCTCCCGGGGAAGGACTGCCCGTTCCATGATCTCGCCATCACGGTTGACAACTCCATTGTATCCTCCTCCCAGAGCGCTACGAACCTTGGCGTGATCCTGGACAACACCCTGTCATTCTCAACTAACATCAAGGCGGTGGCCCGTTCTTGTAGGTTCATGCTCTACAACATCCGCAGAGTACGACCCTGCCTCACACAGGAAGCAGCGCAGGTCCTAATCCAGGCACTTGTCATCTCCCGTCTGGATTACTGCAACTCGCTGTTGGCTGGGCTCCCTGCCTGTGCCATTAAACCCCTACAACTCATCCAGAACGCCGCAGCCCGTCTGGTGTTCAACCTTCCCAAGTTCTCTCACGTCACCCCGCTCCTCCGCTCTCTCCACTGGCTTCCAGTTGAAGCTCGCATCCGCTACAAGACCATGGTGCTTGCCTACGGAGCTGTGAGGGGAACGGCACCTCAGTACCTCCAGGCTCTGATCAGGCCCTACACCCAAACAAGGGCACTGCGTTCATCCACCTCTGGCCTGCTCGCCTCCCTACCACTGAGGAAGTACAGTTCCCGCGCAGCCCAGTCAAAACTGTTCGCTGCTCTGGCCCCCCAATGGTGGAACAAACTCCCTCACGACGCCAGGACAGCGGAGTCAATCACCACCTTCCGGAGACACCTGAAACCCCACCTCTTTCAGGAATACCTAGGATAGGATAAAGTAATCCTTCTCACCCCCTCCCCCCTTAAAAGATTTAGATGCACTATTGTAAAGTGGCTGTTCCACTGGATGTCTTAAGGTGAACGCACCAATTTGTAAGTCGCTCTGGATAAGAGCGTCTGCTAAATGACTTAAATGTAATGTAAATGTACATTTATTTTGCTTATGTTATGCAGGGATGCACACAAACACGTGCGTGTACCCACACACATCAACATATGCGTGCGCACAAACACACCTGAAGAGTCCTGCTGGGGGCCTTCATCCTCAGGCTCAGACACCTGTGTGGCTGAGGAGGTGGATGGCTCCTCATCCTAAAGCTCCAAGATAATTTCTGAAGAGGCCTGTGTAGCTGAGGTAGATGGCTCCTCAATCTGGCCAGAGCCAGAGTGTGCTCCAAAATATTGCAGAAGTGCCCCAGAATTTTCATTGAAATACAGTATATGAGTCTGACACCCCAAATACATTTGTCGCACCTTTAAAATATACATCTCATTATGCACAATTTATCAAACTTTCAGAATAGGAACCAAATTAATCATACAACCTCCTTGGCTAATTCTAGGCATAAAACACCCCAAAAGGTTCAATATATCACAAAAAAATACAAAATATCAACATAATATAGATGTCTTTTAAGTTAACCTACAGCATTGGAAATTCATCTTACTGAGCTCAGGACCTAGTCAATACAATCACAGAAAACCTTTATGATGTCTCCTTAATGAAAGTTAACCAAATCAATAACGTGCTAGTTAGGTTGTGATTGTTTTGCTGCAGGCTGCACACATTATCATGATGAAACTGAAATTATATCCAATGTTATGTCAGCTAGTTGGACAGAAAACGGAATATTGTCGCTCTGTGTGTAATAGCATAGCAAGCAATATAGCTACATAGGCTAACAAATAAGTGTTATACTAGCCTATTTCATTACATGCATAATATTATACTCATAAAGAGATGACATAGCTGCATACCTTTTATCTTGCATTTTCCTCTTCCTTGGCTTAGTCTCGTAGTGAGGAGCCTATAAAAAGTTGCTAGATTCATAAACATATTTTTGGCAATTCTGAAATGTATTGGAATAAATTACCAAACTATAAAACTAGCTAGTCAGCTATGGGTAACTGTAGCTAGCAACATGGCAGGTGGGCTACCTAGCAATGTTAGCTTACTAGGTACATTAATGGCTTTAGGTTGGTTGTTTTTAAGCTCAACTTCAAGATTTCCACCAAGGTCGTTGCCTCTGCGATCATCACTCTCCCTTGCTTGGGTAAGGGACATTTAAGGTACACTTGGATGTGACATTGTAAAAAGTCATTCAAGGGCTGAGGGTTTAGGGCCGAGGGCGGTCTACTTTGAGTTTGAAACGAAGCCCTAGACTACTGTCTATAGCTTGCTATATGGTGGTATTCAAACTGAGGTTAATCAATGCAAACAGATATTTTGATTAGCTAGGTAAATAACTAGCTAACGTTACCTAGCTAACGTTAGCTTGTTTGTACAACGTCCAGAAGACTACATGGCAGGACCAAGTTTGGGAAACCCTGTTCTACTACACTGCCCACACTGATGTATGGCAAAGTGGCGGATTGTGGGCATGCGCTTGTCACGGAGCACTGGGCCATGTGCTTGTTGATGTCCTCCTTCCACTGGAACATCTAACTAGTCCACTGTGTGATGTCAAAGTAGACCACCATTGTCCCAGGGAACATTCTGATGACTACCTCGAAGTCTGCTCTCGTCTGACGCAACAGGGCTGTCCCCTTTGTGTGTTCCAAGTCGTTTCCACCGAGATGGATGACTATGATCTCTCACGGTCACTTCGCCTTGGAGAGAGTGTATTTCAGAAACCTTCCATTGAGAACAGCTCTTGCCAGCTACATTGCGTAATCCTCCTGTAGTCATCTAATCAAATCAAATTGTATTTGTCACATACACATGGTTAGCAGATGTTAATGCGAGTGTAGCGAAACGCTTGTGCTTCTAGTTCAGACAATGCAGTAATAACCAATGAGTAATCTAACCTAACAATTACACAACAACTACCTTATACACACAAGTGTAAAGGGATGAAGAATATGTACATAAAGATATATGAATGAGTGATGGTACAGAACGGAATAGGCAAGATGCAGAAGATGGTATAGAGTACAGTATATACATATGAGATTAGTAATGTAGGGTATGTAAACATAAAAGTGTCATTGTTTAAAGTGGCTAGTGATACATGTATTACATAAAGATGGCAAGATGCAGTAGATGGTATAGGGTACAGTATACACATATGAGATGAGTAATGTAGGGTATGTAAACATTATATTAAGTGGCATTGTTTAAAAACCTCTTGTAACTAGGGGGCAGTATTTTCATTTTTGGAAAAATAACGTTCCCAAAGTAAACAGGATATTTTGTCAGGACAAGATGCTAGAATATGCATATAATTGACAGCTTAGGATAGAAAACACTCTAAAGTTTCCAAAACTGTAGCTGGACATAATGCTATGCTAGGCTATCGATAAACTTACACAAATGCTTGTCTTGCTTTGGCTGTAAAGCATATTTTGAAAATCTGAGATGACAGGGTGATTAACAAAAGGCTAAGCTGTGTTTCAATATATTTCACTTGTGATTTTCATGAATAGGAATATTTTCTAGTAATGCGTTATGCTAATTAGTGTCAGTCGATGATTACGCTCCCGGATCTGGGATGGGGTGCCACTAGAGGTTAAAGTGGCTAGTGATACATTTTTACATCAATTTTTCCATTATTAAAGTGGCTGGAGTTGAGTCAGTCTGTTTGCAGCAGCCACTCAATGTTAGTGGTGGCTGTTTAACAATCTGATGGCCTTGAGATAGAAGCTGTTTTTCCGTCTCTCGTTCCCTGCTTTGATGCACCTGTACTGACCTTGCCTTCTGGATGATAGCGGGGTGAACAGGCAGTGGCTCGGGTGTTTTTTTAATTTCACCTTTATTTAACCAGGTAAGCTAGTTGAGAACAAGTTCTCATTTGCAACTGCGACCTGGCCAAGATAAATCATAGCAGTTCAACACATACACATACACCAACATGGAATGAACAAAACATACAGTCAATAATACAGTAGAAAAAAAGAAAACAAAGTCTATATACAGTGAGTCCAAATTAGGTCAAATAAGGGAGTTAAGGCAATAAATAGGCCATGGTGGCGAAGTAATTATAATACGGCAATTAAACACTGGAATGGTAAATGTGCAAAAGATGGATGTGCAAGGAGAGCTACTGTGGTGCAAAAGGAGCAAAATAAATAAATACAGTATGGGGATGAGATAGATAGATGGGCTGTATACAGATGAGCTATGAACAGGTGCAGTGATCTGTGAGCTGCTCTCCACTATGGTGGTCTGGAGGCAGGGCTTTCTCCTATAGAGCTCCATTTTTATGGAATGGTCTGCCTACCCATGTGAGAGACGCAAACTCGGTCTCAACCTTTAAGTCTTTACTGAAGACTCATCTCTTCAGTGGGTCATATGATTGAGTGTAGTCTGACCCAGGAGTGTGAAGGTGAACGGAAAGGCTCTGGAGAAATGAACCACCCTTGCTGTCTCTTCCTGGCCGGTTCCCCTCTTTCCACTCGGATTCTCTGCCTCTAACCCTATTACAGGGGCTGAGTCACTGGCTTACTGGTGCTCTTTCATGTCGTCCCTAGGAGGGGTGCGTCACATGAGTGGGTTGAGTCACTGATGTGATCTTCCTGTCTGGGTTGGCGCCCCCCCTTGGGTTGTGCCGTGGCGGAGGTCTTTGTGGGCTATACTCGGCCTTGTCTCAGGATGGTAAGTAGGTGGTTGAAGATATCCCTCTAGTGGTGTGGGGACTGTGCTTTTGCAAAGTGGGTGGGGTTATATCCTTCCTGTTTGGCCCTGTCCGGGGCTATCATCGGATGGGGCCACAGTGTCTCCTGACCCCTCCTGTCTCAGCCTCCAGTATTTATGCTGCAGTAGTTTATGTGTCGGGGGGCTAGGGTCAGTTTGTTATATCTGGAGTACTTCTCCTGTCCTATTTGGTGTCCTGTGTGAATTTAAGTATGCTCTCTCTAATTCTCTATTTCTCTCTCTCGGAGGACCTGAGCCCTAGGACCATACCCCAGGACTACCTGACATGATGACTCCTTGCTGTCCCCAGTCCACCTGACCGTGCTGCTGCTCCAATTTCAACTGTTCTGCCTTATTATTATACGACCATGCTGGTCATTTATGGACATTTGAACATCTTGGCCATGTTCTGTTATAATCTCCACCCGGCACAGCCAGAAGAGGACTGGCCACCCCACATAGCCTGGTTCCTCTCTAGGTTTCTTCCTAGGTTTTGGCCTTTCTAGGGAGTTTTTCCTAGCCACCGTGCTTCTACACCTGCATTGCTTGCTGTTTGGGGTTTTAGGCTGGGTTTCTGTACAGCACTTTGAGATATCAGCTGATGTACGAAGGGCTATATAAATACATTTGATTTGATTTGATTCCCTGGGCTCCCTGTCTTCCCTGGGCTCCCTGGCATATCAGGATACCTCCGTCAGGCTTACCTCAGCTACAGTATCCTTAGGATGGAGTCTCTGTTGATCTCAAAGGTGGAGGAGTACGTGATACAGAGAATTACCTGTAGGGCAAGGACACAAAGTGTCACGTTCTGACCTTAGTTCCTTTGTTTTGTCTTTGTTTTAGTATGGTCAGAGCGTGAGTTGGGGTGAGCAGTCTATGTTGGTTTTTGTGTTCGGCCTAGTATGGTTCTCAATCAGAGGCAGGTGTCGTTAGTTGTCTCTGATTGAGAATCATACTTAGGTAGCCTTTTTCCACCTGGGTTTTGTGGGTGTTTATTTTCTGTTCAGTGTTTTTCCAGCACCATTCAGGACTGTTTGTTTGTTGTGTTATTTATTGTTTCAGTGTTCTATTACTTTATTAAAGAATATGGACACTTACCACGTTGTACCTTGGTCCTGACCTCCTTCCACCTACGACGACGCACGTTACACAAAGGCTTGTAAAACACCCATTACAGGTACAAATACAGATGTCCTGCCAGGCAATCAGCCAGGGAACAGAAACCAGCTGCATAAAACAAACCCAACGCTTTGTGTGACTGCTGTCAAAACAGACCACATAACTTCAAACACTCAGCAAAGCACTTGGAAATAAATGGAGCTAGAAGTGTATTTACTGTGTCCTTTGACAACAGTGCTATTTTCATTTTGTCATATATGTGCCCAGGGCCTCTGAGGGTGGAGGAGCAACAGGGTCTCAGGGTAGTATGGAACAGAAGAAGAATGACACCCCATTGATCTTACAGTAATAACTCTTTGTAGACTAGAGACATGCGAGGTGCAGCCACTTACAGCTACTAGTAAAGTAGGCTGTAAAACAATCTGCAGTTTAAAAAAGTACCATGTACAAAAAGTGGCATGATCATGAAAGCCACAATAGCAATCTGTCAGCAAATCTACACAGCACTGTGAATTGGCATGCACATGGCAAGGGCGACCTGTCACAGTTCTCGCATTTTGTCCAACTTTTGATTTTCTACAACTACATGATTTACATCAGTTCCAAACAGCCCCCAACTGAACCTGTTGAAGTCCAGTTAGTCTAGCTGTGTGGCATGGTTTACAGGATGCCCCATTCTAAGGTATGCCCAGTACTGTACAATGCAGTGATTTGTGGCAAACTGAGACAGCATGTACTGTACCAATTCAAATCTTAATTGTCACATGTAAATAACAGGTGTAGACTAACAGTGAAATGCTTACATAGCTGCCCTTCCCAACAATGCAGAATACTATATACATATGCATACATACAGTTGAGTTTTTCACAATTCCTGATATTTAATCCTAGTAAAAATCCCCTGTCTTATGTCAGTTAGGATCACCGCTTTATTTTAAGAATGTGAAATGTCAGAATAATAGTCGAGAGAATGATTTATTTCAGCTTTTATTTATTTCATCACATTCCCAGTGGGTCAGAAGTTTACATATACTAATTGAGTGTTTGGTAGCATTGCCTTTAAATTGTTTAAAAGCCCTGCACTGTTAGTTTGTTTCTCTCTCATCGGAAGAACTCTCATCTGAAGAAGAATTATTTCTCCCACCAATATTATATAGAGATTGTCCTTGGTTGGCTTTTATTAAGGTGAGACACTGAGCCTTGTGTCTCAAACACCACCCCATTCCATACATGGTACACTGCTGTTGACAGGGAATAGGGTGCCATTTGGGATGGCCTGAGACACTGACTTATGGTCTGTTTGTTTGTACAGTGAGAACCAGCTGCTCTACCTAGAATGCATCCTGTCTATTCTCAGCAGCTGTCCTCCCACCATGCACCTGAACAGAGGCTTCACAGACCTGATCTGGTAAGGCCTGCCCATGGCTGACATACAGAATAAACAGTCACAATTCCCTGTCTGATCACCTGCCTCCCTATTCCTTATAATCACTTAAGGGGTACCTACATATGGTCTTCATAACACATTCATAAGCAATACTTGAGCACTTCAGAAAATAAGTACCCTTCAAGTGTTAGCTATATTATCTGTCTATATAAAACATGTGACATGTCTTGTCCTCTTTCCCCAGGAAGCAGCTGTGCCCTTCGTTGGTGGTGATCATGGGAAACCCTGTGAACGACAAGACTATCACCTCGGGCCACGGAGGTGGGTGTCCGGTACTGGACCCCTCTCTGGGCGGGGTGTCTAACCAGGGCCAGGGGGATCCGGCTGCTTCTCCACCACCCCTGCCATGATCGGCCCGGTGTTGCGGACCATCTGCTATGTGGCAGCAGAGCTGGTGCGCCTGGTGAGCTGTGTGGAGTCCATGTGAAGCCTGTTCTGCAGTCGCTGTACCACCGCGTCCTGCTCTACCCTCCCCCACAGCACCGCGTGGAGGCCATGAAGACCATGAAGGAGGTGGTCAGAGCCCCAGAATCCTTACGGTTCACCAGTCACCTTAAATCCCTTAACATAATGTTTATATATCAACCAATCAATTAGCCTATCGGTTAATCGAAAGGTCACTGGTTCAAATCCGCGAGCCAACTAGGTGAAAAATCTGTCGATGTGCCCTGAAAGCAAGGCACTTAACCGTAATTGCCCCTGTAGATCTCTCTGGATAAGAGCATCTACTAAATGACTAAAATGTCAGTGTAAATGAATTAGACCGTGGAATGTTGCTGCTTTATCGACAGTACCAGTGTTGCAGAGGGGATACAATAAGCGAAAATCAAGTTGGGTGTCTTTGTTTGTTTGCGTATTGTAGATTCTGGGGAGCCCTCAGCGCTTGTTTGACCTGGCTGGTCCATGTGTAAGAGTCTAGGAAAAGGTCCTTCTCCAAGAGGAAGTCTCACCTGGACCTGCTCAAACTGTGAGGACCCATAATCTCTTATTTGATTTAGCACTAGAACTTGTGAAAAAAAGAATATGTCTCTACCTATCTGTAACCCATACATCATGTACTAGTGAGAAGGAAGTAGTACTGCTGTAAACCTCTACGTAGTGTTTATGGTGTGTGTGTGCCTACAGGGTGATGGATGGAATGACCGAGGCCTGTATGAAGGGGGGCATGGAGGCCTGCTATTCCTCAGTGTCGTGTGCCTGTGCCCTCCTGGGAGCTCTGGATGAGCTGGGTCATGGGCGTGGCCTACAGCCAGAACAGGCCAGCATGCTCCTGCCCCGATTGGATGAGCTGAAAGAGGGGGCAGAATCCATGCGGGAGTCCATGGAGATCAACGAGGCAGACTTCCACTGGCTGCGCCACGTCCTTTCCTCTGAGCACGCTCCCTGGGAGCCCTCCGGCGCGGAGCACAGCCCCGACATCAGCATCACCACGGATACGGGCCAGACCACTCTGAAGCTGGGACAGACCACTTCAGAAGGGGAGGAGTGTTGGGAAGAACCCCGACTCCCTTCCTCTGGTGGGCCGGACGTTGACCCCTACCCTGAGCTACGCCCCTGTGTGAGGGAGCCGGGGGCGGAACCCGGCGGACCCCCAGACATGGTGCAGCGCAGCCATGCCCTTGTTTACCCCGACATCACCAACTTCCTGTCCGTGGATGCCCGAGCACATTCCCACTTCTTACGCTACAGCTAGTGTACCGGTAACTTTATTGTGGACGAGGGGGAGATGTCGCGCACTGAGATTGATTCCTGCGACCAGTACTCCATGGCGGCGGAGAAGGACTCGGGCCGCTCGGATGTGTCAGACATGGGCTCTAATAACTGCTCCCTGGCCGATGAGGAGCAGCCTCCCAGGGACTGTCCCAGCCACCGCTCCCTGAGCACAGCAGCCCTTTCCCTGAAGCTACTGAAGAACCAGGAGGCTGACCAGCAGAGCGCCCAGCTCTTTGTCCAGTCTCTGGCCGGCCTGCTACCTCGCCTGCTGGGGATGCACAGCACAACAGACGTGGACACTTCTCTGTAGAACTTCTCCTCCAAATTCTGCTCTGGTGTACAGGCGGGTAAGAGAGAGATTTTTATTTAACATTTTATTTAACTAGGCAAGTCAGTTCTTATTTACAATGACAGCCCACATCAGCCAAACCTGGACGATGCAAGGCCAATTGTGCGCCGCCCTATGGGACTCCCAATCACGGCCTAGATACAGTGATACAGCCTGGATACAGTGAGGATATGAAGGGAGATAGCATTAGATAATGAAGAGAGGACGTGAGATGACATCCGATGTCATTGAAACTTCCATTAAAGTAATGATAGTATCTTATTCTGCTAAGACATCATCTAATATTTCTAGGTACCACTGTTTGATAGAGACACTAAGGGATAATATTGACCTTATGTTCTCTCCCAGGTGGCATCCACTCTCCAGGTTCACACTACCCTCATAGCCTGAACTGTCAGGCCCTGATGAACGCTGACGGCCTTTACCTGGTCTCCTACTACGCCTTGCTCCTCAGCCTCAAACTCTGCTGGCAGGACTACTACCGCAGGAGGTCCATGCCCGTGCTGGTCAGCCTGGTGAGTGGAGGAGGTGGAGTCTATCTTAGTGCATAATAATATGATAAAAGTGGACTCTGAAATGATCCGCTGTCCCATCGCGCACTAATGACTCCTGTGGTGGGCCGGGCGCAGTGCGCGCTGACACGGTCGCCAGGTGTATGGTGTTTTCTCCAACACATTGGTGTGGCTGGCTTCCGGGTTAAGTGGGCATTGTGTCAAGAAGCAGTGTGGTTGTGTTTCAGAGGACAGACGGCTCTCTACCGTCGCCTCTCCCAAGTCCATACGGGAGTTGCAGCGATTAGATGCTACAGCCCAATGGGGTTGAATCAGACCCTTAAACAGGATACAGTACATCCACATCTATTGACAAAGACCCCTTGCCTGAAAAGGCACCAATGGGAGATAAGTCAGAACCTACACTATATCTATCTGTGTATTGACCCAGCAGTTCTGTAATGTGCTGTAGGCAGGCAGTAAACAGGCAGGCAGTGAACTAAGTCCAGTTAGAGAGACCTTGAGAGATTTAAGAGCTATAAAGGCACTCTGCATGACAATAACATCTCATACACGGAAGTAAATAGTAGAACTGACAACGGCCCCTTTGTCAATCAGTGTAGATGAAGGGGAGGAGACAGGTTAAAGAAGGATTTTTAAGCCTTGAGACATGGATTGTGTATGTGTGCCATTCAGAAGGTGAATGGGCGATGCCTTTGAATGGGGTATGGTAGTAGGTGCTAGGCGCACCGGTTTGAGTGTGTCAAGAACTGCAACGCTGCTATGTTTTTCACACTCAACAGATTCCCATGTGTATCAAGAATGGTCCACCACCCAATGGACATCCAGCCAAATTGACATAACTGTGGGAAACATTGGAGTCAACATGAGCCAGCATCTCTGTGGAATGCTTTCGACAGCTTGTAGAGTCCATGCCCAACGAATTGAGGCTGTTCTGAGGGCAAAAGGAGGGGGGTGCAACTCGATATTACGATGGTCTTCCTAATGTTTGGTATGCTCAGTGAATACCGATGTATTCTTGACCAATAAAACGTAGAAATGCCTCATGAGCTTAGTTCAACTGTTGTACACCATCAATACCCAAAATAGAAGCATGTTTTACTCCAATGTTTGTAAACTACGTAAATGTAAACAAACACTGTATAGCCTCAAAACATGGTTAAAACTATCATTTAGATATCATGGATGGTAAGTCCTTGCATCTCCAGACCCATCCATCAGCTTTTTACCAAAACGGAGGCAGGATGCCGCTTTGTTATTGTTTCAACTACAGATTCTAGCTTCAAGGGTCTGACTCAACCCCCATTGATCCTGTTTCATACATATAGGTTGATACATGGTTCAATGCACAGATAAGGGTCTGACTCACTTACTCAACCTTTAGGCATAGTGTTTGCCCGCTACATCCTGACGGGCTGCTGGAAGAACCTGATGGCCACCCTGTCCACCCCCCTGACGGGGCGCATGGCGGGCAGCTCCAAGGGCCTGGCCTTCATGCTGGGGTCTGAGGGGCTGAAGGAGCAGAGCCAGAGGGAGAGAGACACCATCTGTCTCAGCCTGGATGGACTACGCAAGGCAGTCAGGCTCAGCTGTGCTCTAGGTAACAGGACCCAACACCATGGTGACTGGAGATAATGCCTGCCTGACTGACTAGAATCCCTAAACAGGAAGGATGTACTAAACCCATTAGCTAGTGTGTTTACATCCGAGGCAGGCTGGGTCAAAGTATTTGAAAGAAAACAAAAACGATTTAATCACGTCTGGTTTAGAGATGTTTCCAGGAAGACGTTTTAAGATAATCATATTCCTGAATACGCAGTTGGCCTATTTGTGTAGCTATTGAAAATAGATACTGTATGAATTAAGGCCATAAAGTGTTGTGATTCTCCATTTGACTGCAGATGCTGCTATTGGCCAGGCCAGCTTGTCTTATTTACTCTCATATCTAATGAATATTCATGCATTCTCTAGGTGTAGCTGCCAATTGTGCCTGTGCCCAGATGGCAGCAGCCTCGTGTGTGCAGGAGGAAAAGGAAGAGAGGCAGGTGGGCGGGTCTGGAGATGCCATCACACAAGGTACGTACAGCCCCTCACATAGCATACTGTGCTATCTGTACATAGCGGTTCAATGGGCTGTTTCAAACTAAGAGACCCACTGTACTATAAAACTACAGTAAACACAAACAATTACTTTGGACTTGTCATTACTGCACAAGACAGGATACACAATAAAAAATCTCTATTTCAGAAAAGATCCCATTGTCACATTTTTTTTTGGAGTGGTTCTGGGATCTGTTCTGGTCCTGTGTGTGTTCCCAGTCAAGCAGCGTGTGGAGCAGAAACTGGAGCAGATGGGACGTCCTCAGGGGGTGCGGCTACACACGGCCCATGTGCTCTGCATGGAGGCCATCTTTAATGTCGGCCTGGAAATGGGCAGCCACAACCAGGACTGCTGGCCCCACGTCTTCAGGTAACACAGCAAAGCTGTGGCAGAGCAGGCGATGCAGAGAGAGAAGAAGAAACACTCTCCATAACAACTCAGAAAAGGCTGAGACAGGCATTCATGACAGCTTTGACGGATGCGTTCATGACAGCTTTGATATTGGATGCGTTCATGACAGCGTATGACAGTGGATACATTCATGACAGTGTAGGACAGTGGATGCATTCATGACAGCGCAGGACAGTGGATGCATTCATGACAGCGTAGGACAGTGGATGCATTCATGACAGCGTAGGACAGTGGATGCATTCATGACAGCGTAGGACAGCAGATGCATTCATGACAGCGTAGGACAGTGGATGCATTCATGACAGTGTAGGAGAGTGAATGCATTCATGACAGTGTAGGACATTGGATGCATTCGTGACAGCGTAGGACAGTGGATGCATTCATGACAGTGGGTGCATTCATGACAGTGTAGGACAGTGGATGCATTCATGACAGTGGAGGACAGTGGATGCATTCATGATAGCGTAGGACAGTGGATCCATTCAGGACAGCGTAGGACAGTGGATGCATTCAGGACAGCATAGGACAGTGGATGCATTCATGACAGCGTAGAACAGCGGATGCATTCATGACAGCGTAGGATAGTGGATTCTTGATACAGTTGCAGCCACAGGTTAATAACACTCATCTCTGTAACGACACTGAACAATACAGTAGCGTACCTGTCTCTGTCTACCCAGGGTTAGTGAATATGTCAGCTCTCTGGAGCACAGCCATTTCAGCGACGGAAGCTCCCAGGCCACCATGACCATCACCCAAGCCCAGCAGGCCGTAGATCTGGGGCTGGATTTGTGCGGCGAGGCCAGTCCGGACAGAGAGATGTGGACCTGAGCAGCCAGCCGGTCATTCAGCCCCAGTCCATCCAGGAGCTGCTGAGAGAGCAGCAGGGGGAAAGACCTGGACCGCAGCCTGATGACGGGGACCAGTGCATCCAAGGCCGTCTGCACTCTATCTACACAGTACCGTATTATAGGCTACAGGACTGTAATGTTTTGTCCACGGTCTCTGAATCACATACTCTGTTTCATATTGTGATTTCTGTTTCATTGACTTTCATGTCTGAATAGCAATATAAAACAATGTAGTTGCTGTTGAGGAATGCTACTAGGCTGAAACACAAATGTTTAAGTCAGTAACAAAACAGCCGGCCATGTAAAGAAAGTAGCCACCAGGTGGCAGTGTGGATCAAGCGCAGCTCAAATACTTAAAAGTATTTGACTGTATTTGACCCAGGCCAGTACTGCTGCATTTACACATGCATGCAAATTCTGATATTTTTCCACTAATTGGTCTTTTGACCAATCACATAAGATCTCTTCTTTTCAGATCTTTTTTTAGAGGTGATCTAATTTGTCAAAAGATCAGGATTGTCTGCATGTGTAAACGCAGTACTGCTACTATTGATTGTACAAAGAGTCACATGGTCATGCAGCATGTTCTCTTCTGGACATAGGCCATGATGGATGAGCTATAGCCTGATGGTTGAGAGAATGCCAAGCTGTCATCAAGGCAAAATTGCTTCCAACACTCTACTCAGCAAACTGGATGCAGTTTATCACAGTGCCATCCGTTTTGTCACTAAAGCACCTTATACCACCCACTACTGCGACTTGTATGCTCTAGTCGGCTGGCCCTCGCTACATATTCGTCGCCAGACCCACTGGCTCCAGGTCATCTACAAGTCCATGCTAGGTAAAGCTCTGCCTTATCTCAGTTCACTGGTCACGATGGCAACACCCATCCGTAGCACGCGCTCCAGCAGGTGTATCTCACTGATCATCCCTAAAGCCAACACCTCATTTGGCCGCCTTTCGTTCCAGTTCTCTCCTGCTTGTGACTGGAACGAATTGCAAAAGTCGCTGAAGTTGGAGACTTATCTCCCTCACCAACTTCAAACATCTGCTATCTGAGCAGCTAACCGATCGCTGCAGCTGTACATAGTCTATCGGTAAATAGCCCACCCATTTTTACCTACCTCATCCCCATACTGTTTTTATTTATTTACTTTTCTGCTCTTTTGCACACCAATACCTCTACCTGTACATGACCATCTGATCATTTATCACTCCAGTGTTAATCTGCAAAATTGTAATTATTCGCCTACCTCCTCATGCCTTTTGCACACAATGTATATAGACTCCCCTTTTTTTCCACTGTGTTATTGACTTGTTAATTGTTTACTCCATGTGTAACTCTGTGTTGTCTGTTCACACTGCTATGCTTTATCTTGGCCAGGTCGCAGTTGCAAATGAGAACTTGTTCTCAACTAGCCTACCTGGTTAAATAAAGGTGAAAAAAAGGAGGGAAAAAAAGGGTGGCTACTTTGAAATATATTTTGATTTGTTTAACACTTATTTGGTTACTACATGATTCCTTATGTGTTATTTCATAGTTTTGATGTTTTCACTATTATTCTACAATGTAGCAAATAGTAAAAATAAAGAAAAGCCCTTGAATGAGTAGGTGTGTCCAAACGTTTGACTGGCAAATAATTTCATAAAAAATCCTACAATGTGCTTTTCTGGATTTTTTCTTCTCATTTTGTCTGTCATAGTTGAAGTGTACCTATGATGAAAATGATAGGCCTCTCTCATCTTTTTAAGTGGGAGAACTTGCACAATTGGTGGCTGACTAAATACTTGTTTGCCCCACTGTATTATTCTATTTTTTTTTTTATGATAATGGCGCCGGAGGGGACGGCTGCCATTTTACGGGCTCCTAACCAACTGTGCTATTTGTTTTGTTTTTTAGTATTGTTTGGAACTCATTTTGTATATAATGTTGCTGATACCGTCTCTTATGACCGAAAAGAGCTTCTGGACATCAGAACATAAAGAAAATAATCTTAATGAGTCTGACGCAAAGGATATACTGATTTGTCGAGACAAGGCCCAAATCCCCGTCATTAGTGTGAAGAAAAGACAAAGCAAAAGGGGGAGGGTGCCTTGTGAGAATTCGCAGACGAGTAAGTAAACCACCACTACCCTCCGTATTATTGGCCAAAACAAACTGGACATTCTACGATTTAAGAATATCCTACCAAACAGGACATTAAAAACTGTAATATCTTATGTTTCACCAAGACATGGCTAAACAACGACACGGAAACTGGCTGGTTTCTCCATGCATCGGCAGGAGAGAGCAGCTATATCTAGTAAGGCGAGGGGAGGGGGTGTGTGTCAATTTGTCAGTAACTGCTAGTGCGAGATGTCTAATATTAAAGAAGTCTCAAGGTATTTTTTTAACCTTTTTTTAACTAGGCAAGTCAGTTAAGAACAAATACTTATTTTCAATGACGGCCTAGGAACAGTGGGTTAACCTCTAGCGACGAGCAATCCCATATCCGGGAGCGTAATCATAGCCTCAAGCGCATTACCATAACGCAACGTTTCCTATTCATGAAAATCGCAAATGAAATGAAATAAATATATTCAAACACAAGCTTAGCCTTTTGATAATAACACTGTCATCTCAGATTTTCAAAATATGCATTACAGCCAACGCTAGACAAGCATTTGTGTAAGTTTAGCATGGCATAATGCTATGCTAGGCTGTGCTGGCAGCAGGCAACATTTTCACCAATATAAGAAAAGCAACCAAATTAAATAATTTACCTTTGAAGAACTTCAGATGCTTTCACTCAGGAGACTCCCAGTTAGATAGCAAATTTTCCTTTTTTCCCAAAATAATATTTTGGTAGGCGAAAAAGGTCACGTTTGTTCATCCTGCTTGGCTGAGAAATCGACAGAAAAATATTCAACTATAACGCATTAGCATAACGTGACTTTTTCTATTCATGAAAATCGCAAATTAAATTAAATAAATATATTGAAACACAAGCTTAGCCTTTTGTTAACAACACTATCATCTCAGAATTTCAACATATGCTTTTCAACCAAAGCTACACAAGCATTTGTGTAAGAGTATTGATAGCCTAGCATAGCATTAAGCCTAGCATTCAGCAGGCAACATTTTCACAAAAACAAGAAAAGCATTTAAATAAAATAATTTACCTTTGAAGAACTTCAGATGTTTTCAATGAGGAGACTCTCAGTTAGATAGCAAATGTTCATTTTTTCCCCCAAAATTATTTGTGTAGGAGAAATCGCTCCGTTTTGTTCATCACTTTTGGCTAAGAAAAAAAAAACGAAAATTCATTCACTACAACGCTGAAGTTTTTTCCAAATGAACTCCATAATATTGACAGAAACATGGCAAACGTTGTTTAGAATCATCCTCAAGGTGTTTTTCACATATCTATTCGATGATAAATCCTTCGTGGCAGTTGGGTTTCTCCTCAGTTGCAAACGGAAAAGTACTGCAGCTGGAGATTACGCAATAATTGCAACGGAGGACACCAAGCGACCACCTGGTAAATGTAGTCTCTTAGGGTCAATCTTCCAATGATATGCCTACAAATACGTCACAATGCTGCAGACACCTTGGGGAAAACGTGGAAAAGGTAAGCTGACTCCTAGCTCCTCCACAGCCATATAAGGAGTCATTGCCATGAGGCGGTTTAAAAAAATGTGGCACTTCCTGATCGGAGTTGAGCGGTCGGAAATCGCGCTCATTGGTCATGGAGCAGCTCCCTTTTTATCTGTTTTTTTTCTGTAACATCAGTTCTGTGGCACTCACAGACAATATCTTTGCAGTTTTGGAAACGTCAGAGTGTTTTCTTTCCAAAGCTGTCAATTATATGCATAGTCGAGCACCTTTTCGTGATAAAATATCTTGTTTAAAACGGGAACGTTTTTCATCCAAAAATTAAAATAGCGCCCCCTATATCCAAGAAGTTAACTGCCTGTTCAGGGGCAGAACGATAGATTTGTACCTTGTCAGCTCGGGGGTTTGAACTTGCAACCTTCCGGTTACTAGTCCAACCACTAGGCTACCCTGCTCACCTGAGGTAGAATACCTCATGATAAGCTGTAGACCACACTATCTGCCAAAGGAGTTCTCATCTATATTATTCGTAGGCATCCATTTACCACCACAAATCGATGCTGGCACTAAGACAGCACTCAATGAGCTGTATACGGCCATAAGCAAACAAGAAAATTCTCATCCAGATGCGGCGCTTTTAGTGGCCAGGGACTTTAATGACAGCAAACTTAAATCCGTTTGACCTAATTTCTACCCATATGTCACATGAGCAACCAGAGGGAAAAAAACTCTAGACCACCTTTACTCCACACACAGAGACTCATAAAGTGGTCAGATGACACAGATGCTACACGACAGGACTGTTTTGCTAGCACAGACTGGAATATGTTCTGGGATTCCTCCAATGGCATTGAGGAGTATACCACCTCAGTCACCAGCTTCATCAATAAGTGCATCGACGACGTCATTCCCACAGTGACCATACGTACATATCCCAACCACATATCCCTCAGACGAATCATCAAACAGGCAAAATGTCAATACAGGACCAAGATTGAATCCTACTACACCGGCTCTGAAGCTCGTCAGATGTGGCATGGCTTGAAAACTATTACAGATTACAAAGGGAAATCCAGCCGCGAGCTGCCCAGTGGCGCGAGCCTACCAGACGAGCTAAATGCCTTTTATGCTTGCTTCGAGGCAAGCAAAACAAATAAAATGTTATTTGTCACATACACATTGTTAGCAGATGTTAATGCGAGAGTAGCGAAATGCTTGTGCTTCTAGTTCCGACAATGCAGTAATAACCAACGAGTAATCTAACCTAACAATTCCACAACTACTACCTTATACACACAACTGTAAAGGGATAAATAATATGTACATAAAGATATAAGAATGAGTGATGGTACAGAACAGCATAGGCAAGATGCAGTAGATGGTATAGAGTACAGTATATACATATGAGATGAGTAATGTAGGGTATATAAACATAAAGTGGCATAGTTTAAAGTGGCTAGTGATACATGTATTACATAAAGATCGCAAGATGCAGTAGATGTTATAGAGTACCATATATACATATGAGATGAGTAATGTAGGGTATGTAAACATTATATTAAAACCTGTTATGGCTAGCGTTCACCTAGGGGAACTCCCCCCCAATTCAGCTGAAAAGGTAGCACGGGAAATTCAAAAAATATTCTTTAGAAATATTGAACTTTCACACATTAACAAGTCCAATACAGCAAATGAAAGATAAACATCTTGTTAACCTCTCTGCGCACGGAACCCGCTAGCGGGCTGAAATTCCACAACATATGGTGATCGCTACATAAATAGTCATATTAAACGCTACATCAATAGTCATATTGAAAATACAAGTGTCTCACATGTATCGAAAGCCTAGAATCTTGCTAATCCAACTGCGTTGTCAGATTTAAAAAAGGATTTACTGTGAAAGAATACGATGCAATTATCTGAGCATAGAGCCCCATAATTTTTTTTTTTTTAACCAGCACAGGCGTAACATAATCACAAACTGCATTCAAATAAATAGTTTACCTTTGACAATCTTCGTCTGTTTGCAATTCCAATGCTCATTGTTACACAATGAATGATCCTTTGTTTGATAAAATCCGTTTTTATAGCCTAACACGAAACATTTTGTGAACTGCTTGTGTCGTGAATTCCGTCTCATTCCATTTTCAACGACACATTCCAGGTAAATAACCCACACAGAACGTGACTTTTCCAGTCATGTTTGGTTTCACTGCAATTGTTTGTAACACAATCAAACCTGATGGGCCATTTCACGGGACGTATTGACTGAAAGAAACCGATTTGAAGACAACAAGTCATAACATCATTGTGCACCAATGATTTGCCCGCTGTTTCGTTGATTGACTGTCTTTTAACCCAATGACCACTGATCGTCTTGAAATCTAGCTGGGTGGATAGCCAATGAGCTGAGCTAAACGGCAATACGCCATGTTTATGTGTTGCAAGACCAACCCATGTAGTAAGCTCCAGCATAACGAGAGTCATTCGCTATTGAAGTTTCATACCGGAAGGAGAAGCACATATTACGCACTGCATTGTTTGTGGAACGCGCAGATTCAGCTGTTTATATATCAATAATTATGGCGACTAAGTCAGGGAAAGCTAAATCTATGTCTAGATATACAGATGTACATACAATTTTAGATTAAATTGATTGGGAAGGTGAGACAGAGATTGTTGTAGGACGCTTCATTTAGCGATTGTGGAGGAATATTTTTTGAACGGGAGAGGACATTGTTTTGGACTGGTAAGTTCTTATCATGCTAATGCCCTTGTTTGAAATTAATAATATAAAATATTATTTGTGATTTTTTTTTACATTTTAGAAGCAATATACAAACATGTAATGTCATGAAATATGAGATGCATGTGTCTGCCGCCCCACCCCAACCCACATGAAATAGCCTATTTGAGGCTGTTGAGGAGAGGGCAGGACCACATCAATGGCCAAAGTGAAATGGAGACAGTAGATCTAGCTGGTCTGTCGTAATATAATAGAGACAGTAGATCTAGCTGGTCTGTCATAATATAATAGAGACAGTAGATCTAGCAGGTAATAATAATATAATAATATATTCAACCTAATATATTCAACCTTCAACTCTCTATATATATATGTGTTTATTATACCTGTTGATACAGGGCTCATATGTGAAACTATTCTAACTGAACATTTTCTTTCAAAGTGACACTGACTCCGAATGGGAGTCTTATCCGGTGTCCTGTGTGAATTTAAGTATGCTCACTCTAATTCTCTCTTTCTCTCGGAGGAGGACCTGAGCCCTAGGACCATGCCTGGCATGATGACTCCTTGCTGTCCCCAGTCCACCTGGCCTTGCCGCTGTTCCAGTTTCAACTGTTCTGCCTGCGACTATGGAACCCTAAACTGTTCATTTTTACTTTTGAGGTGCTGTCCTGTTGCACCCTCTACAACCACTGTGATCTGCACCCGGAACAGCCAGAAGAGGACTGGCCACCCCTCATAGCCTGGTCCTCTCTAGGTTTCTTCCTAGGTTTTTGCCTTTCTATGGAGTTTTTCCTAGCCACCGTGCTTCTACACCTGCATTGCTTGCTGTTTGGGGTTTTAGGCTGGGGCTATATAACTTGATTTGATAAGAGGACTGAGGGTCTTCCAAATATTGAAAGTGTGTAAATAGTTACCCATGTTATTTTGTAAATGTATATATATATATATATATTTTTTTTTTCATATATTTTTGAATCAATAATTATTATTTTTTCAATTTTTTTCTCCATTTTTTGGGGGGTGTGTGTTAGAATACCATTTTGGTATTTTGTATATAGTTATTTGTTTCAAAATGTATACCTTCACCAATTTGGCCACTTGGGTACATTTGGGCTACTTGTGTGGGATACCTGGGCGACTTCATGATAAATGTCATGTAGCACACTCATTTTGGAAGTTATCATTCTGAAACTTTGCACAAGTACTGTTGCCATCTTATATTTTTTCACTGAAATTTTCCCCATCATCCTATCTGAATGTTTGTTTTATCTTGTTCATTTTAAAAATGATACAAAAATAAAAATCTTGTGTTTTTTTTCATTGTTTTATCTAAACCAGATCTATTGTGTTATATTCTCCTACATTCAATTCACATGTACACAAACTTCAGAGTGTTTTCTTTCAAATAGTACCAAGAATATGCATATCCCTGGTTCTGTGCCTGAGCTACAGGCTGTTAGATTTGGGTATGTCTTCAGGCAGAAATTGCACAAAGTAGGGGGGAGCTGTAAGAGGTTTAACCTGTTATGGTTTCAGAGTGACAACTAAAAATACAATTTCGTAACATTAAACATTCTTGAAAATGCAAGTGTCTTACACCCTTCAAAATATTAGAATCTTGGTAATCAAACTACGTTTTCCAATTTAAAATAGCTATTACAGAGAACAAATACCATGCTTTTGTTTGAGAAGAGCAATCAACAACAGAAACATTTTCCGCCATGACAGTTTTTACACATTCACATCTGAAGGTAAAATTATGACTTACATTCTGATATCTTGCTCTTATTTCTCTTCCTGGGGGTCCCAGTGATCAAATGAAGTCCCGTTTTCTTTGATAAAATCCATTTTTAGAGCCTAAATCGAAACATTTTGTAAATCGTTTGTGCCGTGAATTCCATCTCTATCAATTTTTTACAGAGCATTCGACGTGATTACACACCGTAAACAATCGTTTACCCCGTAAACAATCGTTTATCTAGTCATGGTTGGTTTCAGTGCATTCCTCTGGATGTTTGCAACACAGCCAAACATCATTGTTTTTTTTGCGGGGAATATTGACTGAAGTGAACTGATTTGAAGACAACAAGCAATGACTACCTTACGCACCAATAATTTTAGGGAAGCTTTATTGATTGACTATATTTCTGCCCAATGACCATTGATCTTCTTGAAATCTAGCTGGGTAGATAGCCAATGAGCTGAGGTAAACGCCAGTATGTAATGGTTTTGGGTTGGACCACCATTCCTTGTTTGCAATCGCACGCGCAGGGAACTCCATTCTCGCCTTGACGATCAGAGGAGTTGCTGTAAGGCTTTTTACGCGCAGCTGTATTTCGGAAAGTTGTATTTTCAACGATTTCATTGAAGATATCATGGCGAATAAATCAGGAAAAGCGAAGTCAAAGTCTAAAGTGAAAGTGAGACATTTTGTTTGAGGAATCTTGGAGTGTTATGATTCAAACAAACTGAGGAGCCGTTTCTGCAAGGACAGGACGTACTTCTGGACGGGTAAGTGCCAATGCAATGACATGTGTGGTTTGTTTGGGTGTGTGTGTGTGTGTATATATATATATATTTTTTTTCTCCCCATGTCAGATTATATTTTCCATTTTTTTATTCAAATGGAATGGAGTAGAACAGCAAACACACACGTGGCCACTGCGCCTGCTACTCCTCTCCATTTCCATATCAAATAGCCATTGGGTGCTGTTCAGGAGAGGGCAGGCCCACAACAATGGCCGGAGTTGAATGGAACAGCACTTCACCTTAGTGACTGTTCCCTCTGCTCTATACAATATATATCTGTTTATTTTATATGATGATAAAAGGCTCATACAATACAAATATTTTTTTAATGTTTTCTTTCACAGTGATAGCGACTCTGACTGGGAGCCCCCGGTGCCAAGCTGCCCGCTCTACCTCTGCCCCCAGTGGTGTTCATATGCCACAGTTCATTACTGCAGGCATGACTGTGCCTTAGGGCCAAAAGGGCACACCATGGAGGCATCGTTGTGTTCTGTGTCGCATGAAATGCACCACTTGTTCAGTTTGCCTCTGCTTTACATCAGAAAGAGACTGATATGGGACATGGCACAGGCAGCAAAATATTGTGACAAGGACTTCCAAAGGGTGTACTGTTTTTTTGTGTGTGTGTGTGTGTTAGAATTGCTTGATATGTTGTATATAGTTATTTGCACTGCTGTATATAGTTATGTCATTTCACCAATTCTGCAACTTGGGTACATTTGGGCAACTTGTGTGGGACACCTGGGTGACTTCATGCTAAATGTCATGTAGCTTACCCATTCCTGAAGTTATCAGTCTGAAACTTTGCACACCTACAGTTGCCCTCTTGTGTTATCCATCAAAATTATCTCCAGCATCCTATTCTAGTACATGTAAAAGATGACACTACAACAATAAAAAACAGAAAACGTATGCTCTTTCTTTCTCTTTTCTTCCACCAGATCTACTGTGTTATATTCTCCTACATTCAATTAACATTTCCACAAACTTCAGAATGTTTCCATTCAAATAATACCAAGAATATGCATATCCTTGCCTCTGGGGCTGAGCTACAGACAGTTAGATTTGGGTATGTCTTCAAGCGGAAATTGAGAACAAAGGGATGCAGCCATAACAGGTTTTAAATTCATGTCAGTTCTTAAACATTTGCAGAGTCTTCTGAAGGAGTCTGAAGGAGTCTTCTGCCCTGGGATAATCAATGTTCTAATGGACACTTACATGGCCATTTTCCCCCTATGGAGTGGAATACTGCTGGGTAACCTTACAAGATATTGTAATGTGACCAACACAACATTGCAATCAGCGAAATCACAGGACACCAACTGCTATGTGGAACAGTAGTTCTGGATAATGAAGCATTCCATTTTGCAAAAGAAGAAATTCCTCCATCCAGCTGAATTCATTTTGAAAATGCATGCCACCCTCCAAGGAAGGTATATGGAGCACATAATAAAACATGATCTGCCAGAATCACTGTTCACTAAATCCCCCTACCGCAACAAGCCGTTGGACCAGGAAGAGGAGCAGTGGGCATAGAGACAAAGAAAATACTCACCTCACAAATGCAGGTCAAAGTATTTCCAGCCTCCCAGATAATTACTTGAGACAAAGAAGAAGGGTAAAAAGAAACCAGCAGGGAAGGCACACCACAAGAATATATGTAAGCAAGTAAGCATGTAAGTTTTTATGACATAGTGTGAAAAACTCTTGGCTGCTGGCTGTCACTTTTAGACATGCGCAAAGCAGACTGAAAGGTAGCTATTGACTTGAACTAGATGTTATGCAATATGGGTGTATATCTACTGCACGCTTCTTAGGTGTATAATTGACATGACCAAGAAGCTATTGAAATTTAAAACTATGAAAAATGTACATTACACCAGATGATTTCACAGTACACAAACAAGAGTGTGCAATATATAAGGCTAGTCCGTGGACATTCTAAAGTTTGAGTCCAGTAGGTCACATGACCAAAGAGCTATTGAAGATTTAAAATTTGGAAAAATAAATGTAAAAACATGTGAGATGAAAATGGACAAACTAAAGGTTGTGCAATGTGTAGGCCCACTGAGTGGACATTCTGAACCTTGTTTGAAGTCAGTAGGTTACATGACCAAGAAGCTATTGAAATGTTAACGTTTTAAAAATTAATGTAAAATCGAGTGAGATGAAAATGGACAAACTAAGGTGTGTGCAATATATAAGGGTAGTCAGTGTACATTCTGAACCTTGTTTTAAGTCAGTAGGTCACATGACCAAGGACTTATTGAAATGTTAGTTTGAAAAATTCATGTAAAACGGTGCGAGATGAAAATGAACAAACTAAAGGGTGTGCAATGTGTATGCCCACTGAGTGTACATTATGAACCTTGTTTGAAGTCAGTAGGTCATACAGCCAAAGAGCTTTTGAAATTCAAAAAAGTAAATACATAATTTAAAATAGTGCGAGATGTAAATCGACTAAATGTTTTCGGTCCTTAACTGCTGTTGGAGGACGTAAGGAAACCTACAGGCGAATATCCAACCTGGAACTGTCTTTACCTCGGTTTCCCCATGACAGTCAGACTCTGTGCTGGCTGTTTTTGTTTCCCGCCGAAAGGCAGATCATGATTTGGCCAGATTACAAAACAGACGCAGCCGGAGACAGTCAAACATCCTGACCCTGTTAGCCCAGTTAAACCCTTAATTTGGGGGTTAACATTTCCATACATCAGCAATATTTCGGGGCTCTTCCAATGCTTCATCCATCCTACGCTTCAAACACGAGTCTTGTTAGCTACAGTAGCTAGCTGGATAGCTAGCTCGCTTTAAAGTTAACGTTAGGTCAATTAAATACCGGTCGTTCGGAAATACGTTAGGTGCGAGTTGCTGTATTTTGGTTAGTGTTCTTACATTTAAGCAATTTAAATGGAACATTAACTTACCATATCATAAACGTTCAAAATGATCATCTCGTTTGCCATAAGGAATTTCTTCGGGTCCTGATGCACTTTCGCCAGTTTTCTTTTTCGATGCACACACTCTAACTAGTTATTTTTACTTATTTGTTGCACTGGTTTTATCTAGTTAGCTAGCTTCCTAACTACTAGGTTAATAGTACAAACAGGCAAATTATACCTTCAGTTCAGCAAGTAGTTCACAAGAGTCCCGCATCCGAAAGCTTTGTGCAATTTTCTCCATAAGCAAACAGCTGTGCAAGGCAGTCGGCTGGCTGGCAATATAGCTACAGTACTGACTGGGGACAGTTTGCGATGATATAGAGTTGTTAGTGAGCGTGCATCTTTTCTGCGTGAAATTGCCATTTAAACATCAAAATGAAATATCTTCTAATAACTATTTTTCGAAGTTGAATATTATTTCCCCACAAAAATATCCAACTGAAAATGTACACAATTCTCAGATAACGGGTGGCCACTGTCGTGCTGTAGTGAAGCGCTTTGTAACGATACATCGACAGTCGTTTAATCAACATGGAAATCGCTGATTTCACAGCTATCCATTAATCAACCTAACATTTATAAATACATCTTATGAAGACTCTGAGAAACGTCATCAAATAGCTATTGCTTTAAATAATCCATCTAATCTAGCAAAATAGTCATGAATGACAACTGAAGGTTAGACATAACTACCCAGCTTTGGTTTATATTCTCCTTGGTTTATTATACAATTTTTGAAAAAGCACCAAGAAATCAAGACAAAAAGTTCAAAGTTAAACATTACTTTTGGGATTGGTTCTTAAACATCTTATTTCAATTTCATTAACTGCAGAGACATGTTGGAGACCATAACAATCTATAAAATACTTTACTCAAAAATACATAACTGACATTAAACATATAATTACAAATAGTAAGATTGAAATAAAACCACTTTTAGTGAAAGTATTTGAATGACCTATTCATATTTATGCCTTTTGGTTGCCAGCAGATTCCTGAAAATAGTCACATATCGACAGTAACTGTAGCCCAGTATACAGAGTGAGAAAAGGGTAAAAACAATGGCCACATATGTAGTTAGATGCTGATACTTCCTGAAATGAAAAAGAATGCAAAGATAGTTGGTGCACAATTGACCTAGAACATTTAACAAATATGTCAGGTTATTTATCATAGCCATTTTCTCTGCCCCATAACTTACGGAATTGTAATGCCATAGGTCTGGACTGCAAACACAGCATGAAGATCACAGAAGCTGAGAAGAGAAAATAGATGAAGCTGGTTGAAGGCAGTGTTCCATTTTATTTTAATCTTTGGTATAGAAAAATACCAGGACCTGCTGAAAAGCACCGACAGACATGAGGTTAAAATGTGTTTGACAGCTGCCACCTGTTACTACAATAAATTATCAGCAGGGACCAATGACTTTCTAGGCATGCACACATGTAAGTCACACAAACAAGTCCACTCAACAATGTCACCTAAATACATTTCTGAGGTGTATACTACAAAGCAGGATCAATGACTTAGCCAGTTTACTTGCCAAAATATTCTGATATGAAGTTCATTTGAAAGATAAGCTTGAAATGTGATTAATCTAATTGATTCAACAACCAAAAACATATCTATGATTCCAACACCATCATTAAGTAAGCCTGATCACCAATGATGATGAGGCAGCCTATAGGGAGGATGTCAGAGACCTGGCAGTGTGGTGCCAGGACAACCTCTCCCTCAATGTGGGCAAGACAAAGAAATGATTGTGGACTACAGAAAACTGAGGGCCAAACACGCCCCCATTTACATCGACGGGGCTATAGTGGAGCGGGTCGAGAGCTTCAAGTTCCTCAGTGTCCACATAACTAAGGATCTATCATGGTCCAAACTCACCAACAGTTGTTAAGATGGCACGACAACATCTTTTCCCTCTCAGGAGGCTGAAAAGATTTGTCATGGGCCCTGAGATCCTCAAAAAGTTCTATAGCGGCACCATTGAGAGCATCTTGACAGGCTGCATCAACGCTTGGTATGGCAACTGCTCGGCATCCAAACGCAAGGCGCTACAGAGGGTACTGCGTATGCCCCAGTACCTCCCTAGGGTCAAACTCCCTGCCATGCAGGACCTTTATACCAGGCGGTGTAAGAGGAAGGTCCTAAAAATAGACTTCTCTCTGCTACCACATGGCAAGCGGTACAGATGCGCAAAGTCTGGGACCAAAACCCCCAATCTGTAAGACCGCTGAACAGTTAACCAAATAGCTACCCAGACAATTTACACTGACCCCCTTTATTATTTATCTTAATTATTTTGCACCGTCTTGATGCAGTCACTCGACTCTACCCACACACTCACATACTACACTGACACTCCCAACACACACATGCTTATTGACGCCACACTCACATTAGACACTTTCACACACGCTGCTGCTACTCAGTTTATTCTACATTGAACTAAAATAAACACAACATGTAAAGTGTTGTTTCACGAGCTGAAATAAAAGATCCCAGAAATGTTCCATACTCACAAAAAGCTTACTTCTCTCAAACAAAGTTGTTTACATCCGTTAGTGAGAATTTCTACTTTTCCAAGATAATCCATCCATCTGACAGGTGGAGCATATCAAGAAGCTGACTAAACATGATCATTACACAGGTGCACCTTGTGCTGGGGACAATAAAAGGCCACTCTAAAATGTACAGTTTTGTCACACAACACAATGCCACAGTTGTCAAGTTGAGGGAACGTGCAATTGGCATGCTGACTGCAGCAATGTCCACCAGAGCTGTAGGCAGAATTGAATGTTCATTTCTCTACCATAAGCTGAAAATGTCCCAGTTCTTCCATGGCCTGCATACTAGCCAAACATGTCACCCATTGAGCATGTTTGGGATGCTCTGGATCGTTGTGTATGACACCGTGTTCCATTTCCCGACAATATCCAGCAACTTCGCACAGACATTAATGAGGAGTGGGACAACATTCCAAAGACCAGAAATCAACAGCCTGAACAACTCTAGATGGAGATGTGTTCACACCAGATACTGAGGTTTTCTGATCCACATCCCTATTTTTTTTAAGGTCTCTGTGAACAACAGATGCATATCTATTCCCAGTCATGTGAAATCCATAGTTTCGGGCATAATTTATTTATTTAAATTGACTGATTTCCTTGAACTGTAACTCAGTAAAATCTTTGAAATTGCTGGATGTTGCGTTTATATTTTTGTCAGTGTATATTCTGATGGCCTAGTCACTTTTACCCCTACACATGTGTACATACTGTATTACCTCAATTACCTTATACCCCTGCACATTGACTCAGTCTTGGTACTCCTTGTATATAGCCTTGTTATGGTGTAACTATTTCCTTCTTTATTAAGCAAATATTTGTCTTACTTTTTAACTCTGCATTGTTGGGAATGGGCTCATAAGTAAGAATTATACTGTAAAGTCTACACCGGTTGTATCAGCATGTGACCAATAAAATTAGATTTGTGTGCGTTTGTTTCGGTTCAAAGGGGATGGAGTAAGTTATTTGTTCTGCAACCACTGGGGGGTCCCAATAAAACCACAGGACAGTGGCAGGGTTGGGATGCATTCCACAAATTAAATTCTCTCTCCTTGTAAATTCAATTGAATTAAATTCAAATTCCAGGTCAGTCTTTGAATTCAGAGATCATTAAATTCCTCTCAATTCCAATGTCAGGTAAATTCCCACATCTCTATTCCCAATTCAACATTATCCCCCAACAATTGCACAAATTATAATTCAATTCCCCTCAGGGTTTCAGGCTGATCATGCCACCATTCAGCCTAGCTATATTGGAATTATATACCGGTAAATGCAATTTCAAATTATTATTATTATTTTTTTTTTTTTTAATCCTGCAGTCAACTTTTAAAACCAAGTCCATTAATTCCATTGACTGGGAAATTTATAAATATCAAATTCCAATTCAATAGATTAAATGTTTTTATAATACTAATTCAAACAGTCCAAACAGTCTAATTCCAATTCCATAACTTGAAGGTTGTTGACGTTTCAAATTTAATTCAACATAAATTCTCCACTTGATGAGTGAATTCAAGAATTTAATTGGAATGAAATTGGAATTGACCCCAACCCTGGACAGTGGTCATTCACCTGTAATTGGGGTCCAGTATCTTGACATTAAACACATAGGTAGCACTGTCCACCTGGGAAAATGTCAGAAAATTTTTGGAGCTTCTGTTCATTATTTCATAAGGCTGGTCCAGGTTCCCCAACTTGCCAGGGCTGACCTTAAAACAAGTCCTGTAGCTCTGGAACGGGGATAAGAAGAAAATACGTTTATAGAACAACGTTTCTGGCATTGTGGCATTCTGGTAGAAATGTATACAGATCATGAGAACTACAGTATATAAAGAGTACAGCTCTGTACCTCCGGACCCCAGGCCTCCTCCAGGCTTTTCCCCACAGTCAGCATGGAGATCCAGGTCTGAGATTCACGGAGACAGGCAACCTGAAGGAGCCCCAGTGAGCATACCGGTAAGGAAAATTCAAATCCACCCCAGGTTCACTTATTTGATAGAGGAGTATAAACTGTACCTGGCGCATGGTTGCATTAAAAGAATAGTCCTTCCGACCAAATCTGTCCCATACTATGAAGTTGGCGTCGACGTTTCTAACATAGTTGTCTCCATCGTACCTGAATACATAAAAAAAAATGTAATCACGCATAGAAATATGTGAACCAATAAGAATTCCTCTGATAGTTTTAGTCATTCCTGTTAATGTATCATTTTATTTTTTTGACTTACAGGTCAATGCTTGGGAGAAATGGATTTTTATAGTGCGTTTTGAGTAGACATCCAAATTTCTCCCAGTCGTAATGCACAACCTATAACAATAATAAATGCATAATCAATGATGAAGGCAATTTAACTTTTATAAAAAATGACATAAATGTGATGTTTACAGTAAGTTAACTACAACACTAAAATGTCCAAATTTTAATACTCTATTTCCATTTCTAGCCTCAGGTGCAATACTAGCTATAGTAGTTACAGTACATATCTATACTAGCAAACAGGAACATTTAGTACGGTGTATTTCTGACAACCGCAAACTAAATTACTTACAATATCGTCTTGTTGTGGATCTCTGAGTACAGACCTAAGATGAAAGAGAATGTTTGAATGCAGAGAACTGATACTAATAGGAGATAATACAGTCCCTCAACATCCTTGATTACCCTAAAATGGTGTAGTTGGTGAGGCTGTACATCTCGCAAGGCATTCCCCAAGGCCTGGAAATAACAAGAAGGCATCACTACAATGCGGTCCTTTGTAGCTCAGTGGGTAGAGCATGGTACTTGTGACGCCAGGATAGTGGCTTTGATTCCCGGGATCACCAATATGTAAAATGCATGCATGACTGTAAGTCACTTTGGGTAAAAGCATGAACGTTTATCAGTTAAAGAATAGATCAGTCACACTAACTCTGTCTAGAGAATATAAATCTTACAGAATAGTTTCCACTTACCTAGCAACACGGATATGTCTATTTGGTGGGCAGCCAACATTAAAATGAGATATCTGTCAACAATATGAGAGTTGGTAAATAACAATGTGCTACAGTAAAATATAGATGCAGTAACTGTTGAATATGTTTGAAAAATTGTTACCCGACTCATTGGCAAATTACAAGTGTTGCCAATCTGGTTGGGTACTAGTTCCAGGGTAACAATGCCACTTGTTTTTTTTCTGTGAGGTAAATTAGCAGTTTATGTGAATATATTCCCAAAACTGATAAATTAAGCCTTTGAATGAACATCTATCACAAATTGACAAACAAAAAGGACTGACGTCAAATGTGTGTAACTCGTTGCGTCACTGTAATCCACTTTCTGGCTGATTATAAATGTCTGAAAAATCAAATAAAAGCATCAAATAAGTATTTAGAAATGTAGACATGGTAACTCGTCATGTATCCATTTCACTGAGCATTAGCAAAGTTCAGCAGAACAAAACATGCTACAAATCTGTTGAAAGGAAATCTGTAAAGAGCAGCACTGTATATGACATAATCAATACAGTAACAGCCTCACCGTGTTCACTGTGTCCACACTGTTCACACCCTCAAAGTGAGACTTCTGCTCAATATAAAGCAGGTCCGCATTGTTGCTGAGGAACTTCACGTGCACACCTTTTCCCTCTGGGTAGACTATCTGAGCCCACAGAACCATCTGGTCTCCCTTATCCATGTTATAGGAAATGGTGTTCATACTGTGCTCAAAGGAGATGAAGGGACAGTCATGGTAGCTGCCCTTCATGGCGCTCTTAGTCTCCATCATCATGGGGTACTTCTGGACGTGCAGCCCCTCAGGTGTCAGGGTGAGCATGTTGATCTGCTCTTTCTGGTTGAGGTAGAGGACCATGCGACTGTCCGGCTCCATCCACTTGTGCAAGCGCACCACCTCGTGCATGCCCACTTTACAGTAGAACAGGATATTGTTCTCCATCTTCACCAGCATATTCCAGGAGTGATCTGAGGCAGAAAGTAAAAGAAGATGCACACCAATAAAATGTACAACTACACTTTTAGAAAAAAAAATGCTATCTGGAAGGTAAACAAACGGGTTCTTCGGCTATCCCCATAGGAGAACCCTTTTGGTTCCAAGTAGAACTGTTTTTTGGGGTTCCATGTAGAAGCCTTTCCAAACTAAAGAAATCTTCTTCTACTTCTCTGCTATTCAAATCTGAAATAATATCAGAATTATCTGGTACCGGTCAAACGTTACAGCTGTTTAAGTAACCGCATCAACAAAATGTACTCACATTTTTATAAACAACTGAACTTTTAACCACTTTCCCAATAGGTTTGACAAAAAGTGAGAGGGGATGAAATCATCTACTTCTCTGCTATTCCAATCTGTCAGCAGAACAAAAATATCTGCAACGTATCTCACGATAGTTGTTTTAGTAACTGGAGTTTTTCCTAGCCACCGCGCTTCTACCCTGCATTGCACCTGCATAGGCTGGGTTTCTGTACAGCACTTTGAGATATCAGCTGATGTAAGAAGGACTTTATAAATAAATCTGATTAACACATTTTTCCCAAACTGCCACCGTTTTGACCACTTCCAACAATTCAGAAAAAATGTAGAGGGTATGAAATCTTCCTCTACTTCATTGCTATTGACATCTGGCTTTGAAAAAAATACATCTTATACCAATAAAAAATTGCAGGTGTTTGTTGTTTAGAGTGATGAAAAATAAGATAGATAGCGTCAGTTAACAGCTCTGTTATGTCACATCATTGAGTATGTTTACATGCACAATAATAATTTGATATTAAAATGATTACAACAGTAGGCAGATTATGCAATAGTCATGTAAACACTTTACTCTGCTTATCTTTATGGGCGTAAGGTCAAAATCGAAGTAAGCATGCGCTGATTAAAACAACTGGTTTTCTGAGCAATCTTTCGAATTATTAGGATATGTAACACCTTAAAATCGGCATTCCAGCTGTGTATTTGATCTGCCAATGTGCTAGCACAAGCCCAACGAACCTCCCTCTTTAGCGTGAGTAAGTTCAGAACAACTGAATGTTTGGGGTAACTTAGAAATGTCCTTGTTTTTTGAAAGAGAAGCACATTTTTTGTCCATTAAAATAACATAAAATGTAACATAAATAGTGCAGACAATGTTAATGTTGTAAATGACTATTGTAGCTGGAAACGCCAGATTTTTTATGAAATGTCTGCATAGGCCCATTATCAGCAATCATCACTCCTGTGTTCCAATGGCACGTTGTGTTAGTGGCATTAGGTAGCCTGATTTCAGATGTGTCCATGTAAACACGATTATTAGGGAAATCATTCTTCTTATAAATCTGAATATCCACAATAATCTCATTATTGTGTACATGTAACCGTACTCATTGAGCAGCTCAAACAGAACTCTTGCTATGGATACTCACACAAAGGTAGATAAAGAGGTTACAGCTGTTTGTCAAGAGTTTAGTGACGAAAAGCAGGTACTGTAGCTAACATCAGCTAAGAGCACTCTCGTATCGCATCATTGAGCAGCACAAATCGAGCCATTGCAATGGATACCAATGCATTCAATTGCAATGCAATTCAATAGACTAGAATGTTACAAATTTTAAAAAATTGAGACCCATCTCCTCTTTCACCGCTATTAACTCCAAATCAACGGTGAGATGTTTAGACGGACCCTACTTAGATTGCTTGTTGTCAAAAGACTTTTGATACTCCAGTATATATCATTTTTGAACTATAACCATTAAATGTGCATAAATTAAGATGGGTTTGAATGAGAACCATAGGAATACAGAGGTAGCAATTGAAAATGGTCCTGCTCATTGGCCAATTAAGCTACAAGACCAACTTTAAAACATTCAGGCTATGAAATTCTTTAAGACATTTATAAACTATAACTAAATAAATGTGCATACATTTGTAAACAAGAAGTCAACAGTAATTCTTGAACCGTTCAAGCTAGCGACACCCCGGGGCGGTAGGGTAGCCTAGTGGTTAGAGTGTGTGACTAGTAACCGGAAGATTGCGAGTTCAAACCCCCGAGCTGACAAGGTACAAATCTGTCGTTCTGCCCCTGAACAGGCAGTTAACCCACTGTTCCTAGGCCGTCATTGAAAGTAAGAATTTGTTCTTAACTGACTTGCCTGGTTAAATAAAGGTAAAATAAATTTAAAAAACAAGCCAACTTTCACAGGTTCAGGTTATCCTAACTTCAAAATCTTTACAACTTTTATCAACTGTAACTATATACAGTGCATTTGGAAAGTATTCAAACCCCTTGACTTTTTCATTTTTTTGTGCCGTTATGGCCGTATTCTAACATTTATTCAATTCATGTTGTTTTCCTCATCAATCTACCCCATAATGACAATGGGAGACCACACCGCGGCCTCCATCAATCTTAAATGGAAGAAGTTTGGAACCACAAAGACTCTTCCTAAAGCTTGCCGCCCGGCCAAATTGAGCAATCAGGGGAGAAGGGTCTTGGTCAGGGAAGTGACTAAGAACCCGATTGTCATTCTGACAGCTTCTGTGGAGATGGGAGAACCTTCCAGAAGGACAACCATCTCTGCAGCACTCCACCAATCAAGCCTTTATGGTAGAGTGGGCAGTCGGAAACCACTCCTCAGAAAAAAGGCACACGACAGCCCGCTTGATGTTTGCCAAAAGGCACCTAAAGGACTCTGACGAAAACAAGATTGAACTCTTTGGCCTGATTGCCATGCTTCACGTCTGGAAAAAACACCATCCCTACAGTGAAACATGGTGGTGGCAGCATGTACAGAGAGATCCTTGATGAAAACCTGCTTCAGTGCGCTCAGGACTTCAGACTGGGGCGAAGGTTCACCTTCCAACAGGACAACAACCCTAAGCACACAGCCAAGACAATGCAGGATTGGCTTTGGGACATGTCTCTGAATGTCCTTGAGTGGCCCAGCCAGAGCCTGGACTTGAACACGATAGAACATCTCTGGAGAAAACTGAAAGTATCTTTGCAAACTCTCCAAATTCAGGTGTGCCAAGCTTGTAGCGTCATACCCAAGAAGACTCAAGGCTGTAATCGCTGGCAAAGGTGCTTCAACAAAAAACTGAGTAAATGGTCTGAATACTTATGTTAATGTGATATTTAAGTTATTATTTTTATTTGCTGTTTTTGCTTTGTCATTATGGGCTATTGTGTGTAGACCGATGAGGGAAAAACGATTGAATCCATTAAAGAATAAGGCTGTAACTTAACAAAATGTGGAAAAAGTCAAGGGGTCTGAATACTTCCCGAATGCACTGTACATTTGCATTAAATAACACCAACATTAGGTAGCCTAGTGGTTAGAGCTTTGGGCTCCCTGAGCTGACAAGGTAAACAATCTGTTGCCCCTGAGCAAGGCAGTTAACCCGCTGTTCCTCGGGCGCGGGGACGTGTATGTCGATTTAAGGCAGCCCCCCGCACCTCTCTGATTCAAAAGGGTTGTGTTAAATGCGGAAGAGACATTTTAGTTGAAGGCATTCAATTGTACAACTGACTAGGTATCCCCTTTCCCTAACTCTTGAACAATTCAAGCAAGAGACACCAAACCAACGTACATATGTTCAGGCTATCCTAACCTTTCATCTACCTACTTTTTCCAACTATATCTAGTCCCCACCTTTACTACTGCAGACACTACCACTACTATAACGTTTTTCAAAACTTAACATAGTTTAAAACTGCTTTGCTTGAATTAAATAGTAAAGTAAAACTTCTACCATTACTACAAAAATATTTTTAAAGAAGTAACGCAAGTTCCAGAAACTGTACTACATGTACAATTACCATATAGTTATTATTATCATTCTGCACGCTACTCATCTTATGTCACGCCTACTCCCGCTCACCCTCTCCAGCGCTCGACGTTGCCGGTCTACGAACCACCTTTTGACTCAAATCAGCGACCTTCACTTTCCCTGACAACACACCGTAGACAAAAATGAGAGGGTATGACACCTTGGTCTACTTCTCTGATGTTCAAATCTGAAATCGAAACAGCCATAACTACTACCAATAACTACCCCCCCCCCACACACACACACGATCTGTCATGACGTTGGCCTGTAGGTAAGGTTTATGACCCCCCCTCAAAAAGACCTTTCTCCCTTCCATCTCTCTTGACTCTTGAATAGCCTCTTGAAGGGACTCTTGAATAGCCTTTGTTAAACAGAGAGTCTGGGAACATCAAACAAGTGGAGGGAAAGGAACCATATTTCAGTAATAGAACCAGTTGAAAATATGCGTTGGTACTTAATGAATATGATGTCAGTTCGGTTGTCATCTGAGACATTATGACTAATGACAGGATGACCTAAACTGTATCTGGGAAAGTCTACACATTATAGTTATCAGATTCACATGGAATTGTTGTGCAATTCAAATGTTTAAATATAAAATTATTGGTGAAAAGATTAAATGTAATTTTAGCTTCCAAATGAGAGATTTGGGTTTTCATAAGGTTAGGGCTCTGCTCAATCAGTGGCCCGCCCCTGTGAAGAGACATGGGCTATAAACTATTAAACACACCCTTCTCCCTCAACTATATAAGCCCTTGACGAAAATGTAACCTCCTGTTCAGGGTACATTAGGATGACGATCCGATGTCAGCAGGATTCAGATAATAGCTGTTCCGGGTACATTAGGATGACGATCCGATGTCAGAAGGATTCAGATAATTTGCAGTGCTAGCTGTGCCACCAGAGACTCCGGGTTCGCCCACAGGCTCTGTCGCAGCCAGCCGCGACCGGGAGGTCTATGGGGCGACGCACAATTGGCCTAGCGTCGTCCGGGTTAGGGAGGGTTTGGCCGGTAGGGATATCCTTGTCTCATCGCGCACCAGCGACTCCTGTGGCGGGCCGGACGCAGTGCACGCTAACCAGGTCGCCAGGTGCACGGTGTTTCCTCCGACACATTGGTGCGGCTGGCTTCCGGGTTGGATGCACGCTGTGTTAAGAAGCAGTGTGGCTTGGTTGGGTTGTGTTTCGGAGGACACATGGCTTTCGACCTTCGTCTCTCCCGAGCCTGTACGGGAGTTGTAGCGTTGAGACAAGATAGTAACTACTAACAATTGTATACCACGAAATTGGGGAGAAAAGGGGGTAAAATAAAAAAATAAAAAAGAAGGATTCAGTTAATAACTACAGAACAAAGCCAACTTCAGGGTTCGTGAAGATAACCAATAATTTACAACTTTCAGATGAGACTGAAATAAGGTGACGATTAATATTGACTGCTATTGATGTAAAATATTACTAGGTCTTTAAGAGTTTATTCGGAAGATAACAGTTCTATAAATATTATGCCCCGACTTTCTAGTTAATTACATTTACATGATTAGCTCAATCAGGTAATATTAATTACAGAGAAAGGATTTTATAGAATAGCATGTCATATCACTTAATCCGGCATAGCCAAAGACACGACACATCCATATTCCTTTATCACACCAATCAGTCCAACTTAACCTCCTTTCATCCCTCCATTCACCAGTTCGCCACTACCACAAAAATACTAATACTAAAGCAATTTTTCTTCATGGAAAATTACCATCTATACTGAATAAAAATATAAACGCAACATGTTAAGTGTTGGTCCCATGTTTCATGAGCTGAAATAAAGATCCCAGAAATGTTCCATAAGCACAAAAAGCTTATTTCTCAAATATTTTCCGTACGAAAATCCCTGTTAGTGAGCATTTCTCCTTTACCATGATAATCCTTCCACCTGACAGGTGTGGCATATCAAGAAGCTGATTAAACAGCATGATTATTACACAGGTGCACCTTGTGCTGGGGACAATATCAGGTCACTCTAAAATGTGCAGTTTTGTCACAAAACACAATGCACACACACACGTTTTGAGTCAGGGTGCAATTGGAATCCTCTGCAGGAATGTCCACCAGAGCTGTTGCCAGAGAATTAAATGTTAATTTCTCTACCATAAGCCGCCTTCAGCCTCATGTCATGTCAAACTCTTTGCGTTCTGACGGAGGTCAATCATTGTTAATGGGGCTGTCCGCAACGATGCGTTGGAGATGCCGCACTAGGCTGCAGTGCGTTCTGTGTTCCGCATGCGTTCAATATTTTTAACTGGAGCGTTGCTTTACCGTGCAGTGGTACAAACAGAAGTTCATAAACAGTCAAGCCAGTTAGCTAGCTATCTAATTACAAAGCTAACACCTTTGCTAGACAGCTTAGCTAAGAAATTGCCAGCACCTAGCTTCCACTTTCCAGCTAATTATTTCACATTCAACTGACCAAGGAATCCAATAATATTGGCAATGTGTCTCCATTCAGCATTTTTAGCATGGAGGTCCCAGTAGCAATCAGCGCTTTGGTCGAACAGGGCAGGGAACCAGACAGCGAAAATGACCTTCTCCATGCTGCAAACCTTTCTGCTGCCTCGCGAAGCACATGTCAAGTTCCAGTTCCCGCAAATATCCAGCAACTTCGCGCAGCCATTGAAGAGGAGTGGGACAACATTCCACAGGTCACAATCAACAGCCTGATCAACTCTATGCGAAGATGTGTTGCGCTGCATGAGGCAAATGGTGGTCATACCAGATACTGACTGGTTTTCTGATCCACCCCCCTACCTTTTGTTAAAACATCTGTGACCAACAGATGCATATCTGTACACCCAGGCATGAGAAATCCATAGATTAGGGCCTGATTAATTCATTTTAATTGACTGATTTCCTTATATGAACAAACTCAGTCAAATCTTTGAAATTGTTGCATGTTGCATTTATATTTTTGTTTAGTGTAGTTAAAAAATTTTAAAAATTATACAACTTAGTCCAATAGAATCACAGCAGGTCTTGGAATTGACCAAAAAGATTCAGGAGATCTTACCCAAGGTCACTTGGTGAATCTTACTGCCAAAGGCTGCAGCACTGAGATGTGATGCGTTGAAGGGTCTGATCTCGCCCCACTCGTTGTCATTGTGAAAGCTATAGAGGATGGTCTCTTTGTTCCACAGCAGCAGGGATGCATCGGCTGATTCCAGGAAGCGCATTTCAAATGGACCTTTAGGGATGTCCTTCAGCTTAAACTTGGTCATGAATGTGCTGGTTATCCAACTAGGGACCAGTTCATTGTAACTGGTGAGGAAGTTGCGTGAGATAGCGCCTGGGACGGAGTACATCACCAGAGTGGCCAGGGAGGCCGGGTGGGAACCGAATGATGCTGTTAAATAGGTGACTCTTGGAGGAACCTTCAACACAATTTTTAGGAAATTCTCCCTACCCGGGTTTTTAAATTTCTTTGGACCCACAAGCAACAAATTGTCTTTCCACACAATTAAAGAGCTCAGTTCCACATCCTAAAAACGCAGAAGAAAATGCATTGAGAAACAATATATGACTTTGTCTTATTTGGACTAAACCTACGTTATTTACAAGTGATTAAATGTGGAGATGGAAGGACTACACCTTTGATTTTCATATTTAATTCGATTTTCACATTTAACCACATTGAATCCCTTTGGGAGGAGCTGATGCTTACCTGAACAGGGTAGTTACTAGCGCAGCACGTTCTTTGATAGAGGCCCATCACTCCACTCGTGGGCAGTTGAGGATGTTCTGTCAGCACACGATCCTGGTTGTCCCTCCAGTAGAGGGCGCCATCTATTCTAAATATGATGCCGTCCTCAAGAAGAGCAGCTTGGTCCACAGTGAAATATCCCTCGGGAGGGACAGGCAAAGTTCCTGGGTCCACCTTCAGCTCCTCAGAGGTGAGGAAAGCATTCTTGGTTATGAGGGCGCCTGTGTCGGAGAGGAGCAGGCCGCGGTAGAGCTCACAGGTGCCCCACACCAGGGATAAAGGGCTTCCTGGGGCCAGACGCAAAGACACCTCCCTCTCCCCATTGGGCTCTGCAGGTTCTGGCCAGTAGAACGTGTGCTGACTGTCTATGACAAAGCGAAGCTGGAAACTGATTGGCTGACCATAAATGTGAAAATCGTTGAATCTTTCATCACCAGGGATGACTGCTTCCCAGTACCTATAGTAGAGGGTATATGTTGTGCATTATTTGTATGTCAGAATTCGTTTTTTTATGATATGGCTTAGGGTGGTATGCTTACCCATCTTTCTGGAAATGCCCCAAGTGAGTCTGCTTAGATTTGAACTTGATCACTGGGTACTGTCCGTTATTGTAGAAGTGCTTAGTGATATATCTGGATTGCTGAGGGACAAGAATGCAACTGAAAATCGTAGGTACAATTTAGATACTTTTTATGAATTTCTGACAGAGATGACGATGCCAGAACTGGTCTCACCGTTGAGGGTACAAGTGCAGTCTTGTTAATTTCAGCAGGGTCTGCTTGCTCTGGATCAATGATCCACATTCTCACTTGCTGATAGAAAAACAGACAATTTACATTGCTGAAAAGGTTAATGATCTTCCTGTTAAGCTGCCATTTATTACTAAATCTTTGTGTTGTAAAATACATTTTACCTTGGAGCTTGTTTCTGCTGAACCTCTAAATGAGAACAATTTAAAACGGCCATTATTAAAACACACAAAAACTAGAATCCATATTCTACAAAAATACAGAGAATAGTATTTTACCTGTCAATAGGCACTACAGCATACCAGATAAAACTGAAAAATGAATCACTGATGAAAAGATATCGTGCCTCTTCTTCCTCTGGTGACTGTTCAAATCATGCAATAGAAAGTATTACAAGTAAATATTTTTTTTGTTAACATTCAGTTCAATTTTTTGTTAACATTCAGTTCAAATGGAGAAGGTACTTACAGACACCAATGGCTTTACCATTTGGAAACCAGGAGAAGTGCATTTCATGATGGCATTTGGGGAGCTAAGTGGAGTTCACATTAAAAACAATAGTGTCAGATAGAAGTCAAGCCAATGAAGGTATCCTTTAAAACCAATGAGGAACTGTAAACTATTGTTCAATAATTACATACACTACATCTGCAGATACCAAATGGTGACTGTTTCATCATATTTTTCCTTTACCTTTTGTTGTTGACATTGCAACACTCTGGATACTCCCATTCAACAAAGTCAGATCCATCGTACTTGAGGAAAACCTAAATATAAAACTAGTTTTAAACACACTGAAGTCTGAGTAGCTTTTACAACCTTATACTTGGGGTAATAATATGAAAAGTGTGTGTAACTAATTTGATATATTTCTACAATAATAAAATATATATTCCTTCCAAGCATATGCATATTCTTCCCATGCACCTGAATTGTTTTAATTAATTGTTAGTGGAACCAATCTAGTATCCTGTTGGTTAAAGCTAGCCAGCATTAGCGTTAGCTAGTGTCTTTGCTAATAGTTAGAAGTTAAGAGTACTTACCGCATTTTGTAGTGTAAATAAGTTTTCATCCTCCAAAATATTATTGTATCTGTAAAATAAATTAATGTATTATATTAACATGAACACATTGTTATCTACTTGATACTCCCCTTTTTGTAAGCTTAGTTAGCTTGCTAAAAAGATACGAAGAGGCTACGTGAACTTGCTAATAACGTTCGCCCATGTTATCTAGCTGGATAATTTATTTTGGGAAGAATGGGTAGTTAGTTTAATTACCTCCATACTCCAACGATTAATTCGATTTTCAGAAGTACAAGGAGAGACAGAAAAAAAGGTAACCCCCTCATCCTGTCTAGCTTGATATTTAGCCACTCTCAAGCTCACAGATGCGGATAAAATAATTTAGCTCGTTCTTTTTTGTGCGTTGTGGCTGCGTTCCAGACAGCCAAACTAATTATGGGTGCTTTCGTAAATTCACTCTGATTCTATCTATTCCGATTTCAGAGCGCCCTCGTCTGAGTGTGCCAGAGCACAGAATAAAACAGATGGATTTACAAATACACAACACCCGTCGAATGTGACCTGTATACGTTATCGTCGGGGGAAAAAACGTTATGAAATTATTGCCAGCATCAGTTACAGTCTCCAACGTTTTAGATAACATGAAAACAGCCTAACCAGCTCTGCTAAGGCGAGTAAAATGGTCAGAGTGCGGTGTTTTTTGTGTCTGGAAGTAGCTAGCCAATTTAACCAGTTAGCTTGGGAGTTTGACTGCTGTTGTGAGGTCAGAACGCTCGGATCAACCCTACTCATCGGCCAGAGCTTCCGGTGTACGCTCTGAACGCTCTACCAAATACAAATAATATAGTGATGGGCATTCAGATTTTTGGGGAGCCTGATGTTTTTTTCTCTGTTCACCTAAAAGATACGTTAATTTGGCTCCCAAACATTATGGCCCCCACATATCCCATACGACAAATCAAATGATGTTGTCCGGTGTTATGATATTTGTACGCTTGTGGCTAGATGGAATACACTTCCATCTCGATGTGTCGGGGACAACGCAGGGCCGGAGCATCAATTAGGGAGATGATTGTGGACTTCAGGAAACAGCAGAGGGAACACCCCCCTATCCACATCGATGGAACAGTAGTGGAGAGGGTAGCAAGTTGTAAGTTCCTCGGCATACACATCACAGACAGACAAACTGAATTGGTCCACTCACACAGACAGCATCGTGAAGACCTCTTCAACCTCAGGAGGCTGAAGAAATTTGGCTTGTCACCAAAAGCACTCACAAACTTCTACAGATGCACAATCGAGAGCATCCTGGCGGGCTGTATCACGCCTGGTACGGCAACTGCTCCGCCCTCAACCGTAAGGCTCTCCAGCAGGTAGTGAGGTCTGCACAATGCATCACTACCTGCCCTCCAGGACACCTACACCACCCGATGTTACAGGAAGGCCATAAAGATCATCAAGGACATCAACCACCCGAGCCACTGCCTGTTCACCCCGCTATCACCCAGAAGGCGAGGTCAGTACAGGTGCATCAAAGCTGGGACCGAGAGACTGAAAAACAGCTTCTATCTCAAGGCCATCAGACTGTTAAACAGCCACCACTAACATTGAGTGGCTGCTGCCAACACACTGACACTGACATTGACTCAACTCCAGCCACTTTAATAATGGGAATTGATGGGAAATTATGTAAATATATCACTAGCCACTTTAAACAATGCTACCTTATATAATGTTACTTACCCTACATTATTCATCTCATATGCATACGTATATACTGTACTCTATATCATCGACTGCATCCTTATGTATCACTAGCCACTTTAACTATGCCACTTTGTTTACATACTCATCTCATATGTATATACTGTACTCGATACCATCTACTGTATCTTGCCTATGCTGTTCTGTACCATCACTCATTCATATATCCTTATGTACATATTCTTTATCCCCTTACACTGTGTATAAGACAGTAGTTTTGGAATTGTTAGTTAGATTACTTGTTGGTTATTACTGCATTGTCGGAACTAGAAGCACAAGCATTTCGCTACACTCGCATGTAACATCTGCTAACCATGTGTATGTGACAAATACAATTTGATTTGATTTGATTTGGATTTTAATCCAATCCCCTCACACCCTGGCTGTTGTTGTCCATTAATGGAGCTAGGTGGGCGTGTCTGTTTAAAATAAACTGTATTTCAGACCGCGCGCAGGGCTGGTTTGTAACCACTACTACCAAAGCCAGACTGCAGCGAAGAACGAGACGGACATGTCGGAGAGCCGGAGAAAAGATGCTGCTCAAAACGGTGCAGCCCATAGCACTAGTACAGAGCCACACGTGGCCAGACCAAATGTTGGCAACAGGGTGACTGTAGTGCTAGGGGCTCAATGGGGCGACGAGGGCAAAGGGAAAGTTGTGGACTTGCTCGCTCAGGACGCCGATATTGTTTGCAGATGCCAGGTAAATTACAGAGCCACTTTACCGTCTGAATGGGCTAAACGTATGCTAGCTAATAAGCTTGCTGAAGGACATGTAATTGTAAATAATGTAGCTAACATTACCTAGCTAGTTATATAACTAAGCTAACAAGTGAGCGAGCCAAGGTTGTGACAGTCAGTGTGTTGCAAAAGAAAACTAGCCCCAAAGGCTTAATTGTTGTGCCAGAGATTCTTATCCCTCTGGTGTTGTGTTTAACTAACGTTAGCTAAATCTGCATTTGTTGTTATTCCAAAACGTATTAACTAGCAAACACTAGCTCGTGAACTTGTGTGTTTGTGCAACTTGCTTTGCTAGTTAGCCGCCTAGGCTAGTGTTGGCTGGTTAGTTACCTAAATCTGTTTTTGTAATTGGGTGATTCTCACGAAACCTTGGTTTCAAAGATGAAATCTTAAAAAATACTTGCATCAACAAATTTCCCTTTTATGCATTAATAACAAGGTCTGAAGTGTTTGAGAATTTTTACAACATTTACTGAAAATGTAACACATTTTTGAACATATTTTCCAAAACAAGTCCTTAATCTTTTATTTTTATTTTTTATTTCACCTTTATTTAACCAGGTAGGCAAGTTGAGAACAAGTTCTCATTTACAATTGCGACCTGGCCAAGATAAAGCAAAGCAGTTCGACAGATACAACGACACAGAGTTACACATGGAGTAAAACAAACATACAGTATAAACAAGTCTGTATACAACGTGAGCAAATGAGGAGAGAAGGGAGGTAAAGGCAAAAAAGGCCATGGTGGCAAAGTAAATACAATATAGCAAGTAAAACACTGGAATGGTAGTTTTGCAATGGAAGAATGTGCAAAGTAGAAATAAAAATAATGGGGTGCAAAGGAGCAAAATAAATTAATTAAATACAGTTGGGAAAGAGGTAGTTGTTTGGGCTAAATTATAGGTGGGCTATGTACAGGTGCAGTAATCTGTAAGATGCTCTGACAGTTGGTGCTTAAAGCTAGTGAGGGAGATAAGTGTTTCCAATTTAAGAGATTTTTGTAGTTCGTTCCAGTCATTGGCAGCAGAGAACTGGAAGGAGAGGCGGCCAAAGACAGAATTGGTTTTGGGGGTGACTAGAGAGATATACCTGCTGGAGCGTGTGCTACAGGTGGGAGATGCTATGGTGACCAGCGAGCTGAGATAAGGGGGGACTTTACCTAGCAGGGTCTTGTAGATGACATGGAGCCAGTGGGTTTGGCGACGAGTATGAAGCGAGGGCCAGCCAACGAGAGCGTACAGGTCGCAATGGTGGGTAGTATATGGGGCTTTGGTGACAAAACAAAATCTACCGCAATGGTCTGAACGTCAAGGCCAATAGGAAAGCTAATCAATTATTTAAAAAAAAAAATGTATTAACAGTCATGCAGTTACTTGAAACTCTGAAATAATATATATTTTTAAATAATTTTTAGTTGTTGATTTTGACTGAACTCATTACCACAACACCTTCCGCAATCTACAACCTAATATTTTTGATATTCCATTGAAACCTGACATGTATTTCAAAATGGTGGCAAGCCTGTATTTAAAAGCAAACCACTATTTTTACTTTCATGAAAGTATCACCCGTTGTGGTAATTTTACATACGTTTTTGAAATGGTTGATTTCGGTAATGAGAGTAAGTATTTACGACTGCGGTATGGTTAAAAACATAACATTTAATGTAGGAAATAAATTAGATAATATTGGCACAATCATGGATTCAAGATCAATCAATTTAATTTTGCAGTGCTTCAAAAGTACATAGGCTAAAAACAAAGAACCTATACAAAAACATTAACAGCACATGTCATTGTCACTACACACACAGGCCTGTACAGTGTCCCTTGGGGATGATGTTTCTATGACCCCCAAGCTGGTGCAGCTTCTTTAACCTCTTGCCTCTACTTGGGACGCTTGCGTCCCAACTAGAGCTCTGGAAATGCAAATGCGCTACGCTAAATGCTAATAGTATTAGTTAAAACTCAAAAGTTCATTAAAATACACATGCAGGGTATCAAATTAAAGCTACACTCGTTGTGAATCCAGGCAACAAGTCAGATTTTTAAAATGCTTTTCGGCGACAGCATGAGAAGCTATTATCTGATAGCATGCACCAATACATTACAACACAAAAGCACAGCAGGGGACGTAAACAAAATAATTAGCATTTCGGCGTTACACAAACCGCACAATAAAATAGAAAACAGTCATTACCTTTCACCATCTTCTTTGTTGGCACTCCTAGATGTCCCATAAACACTATTGGGTCTTTATTTCGATTAAATCGGGCCATATAAAGCCAAGATATCGTTATATGTAGACTGTGTGATAAACGAAAAAAAACAGCGATTTCAACGTAACGTCATTTTTAAATTCAAAAGTAGACGATAAACTTTCACAAAACACTTGAAATACGTTTGTAATGCTACTTTAGGTATTAGTAAACGTTAATAAGCGATAAAAATCATCCATAGGCGATGTCAAAATCATTAGCTGTCGTCTTGGAAAAAATTTCACGAGAGAGCTCTTCCGGAATGATCTGGGCGGAGACCGGAGGTAAGTGGTGCCCCTGTTTCGGTTCAACCAAGAATCAAAGAGGATTCAATTCACAAGACTCTAGACAACATGGGGATGCTGTGGGAGTTGAATGCTCGGTCTTATCTAATTCGGCTTACTGTTAACAATTGCTGGAAGTGGCGCAAGGATATTTATTTCCATTTTCTGTGATCAGGTTTTCCTGCGCTTTCCGATGTAACGCACGTTATGTAATAGCCACAGTCGTGATTTAACCAGTTTTAAAAACGTCCGAGGGTTTCCTATCCACACATTCTAACCATATGAACGTACTATATTCCTGGCATGAGTAGCAGGGCGCTGAAATGTTGCGCGATTTTTAACAAAATGTTCAAAAAAGTAGAGGGTAGGAGCAACTAGTTTGTCACTACACACACAGGCCTGTACAGTGTCCCTTGGGGATGATGTTTCTATGACCCCAAGCTGGTGCAGCTTCTTTAAAGTAAAGCCAAACTTTTCATGCGTTTGCAAGCACATGTTTCTCTGTCTGACTCTTCGCTGGCCAATCCAAAATGGCTCAAGTTTAAAGAATTGAGCCTTGGAAAGGTTGTTCCTTGGATTCTCGGACACACATCTTCTGAAGATTTGCCATAATGTCTGTTAGGGCTCTCTTATGGAATATCTGGCCCTTTTTCCGACTATCTCTGGATTTCCCATTTATTACAGTGGATACTTCATCTTGATGAAGGAAGTGGCTAACAAGTTTGCATTAGTCTTCTCTGGCTGTTATTGGATAATTTTCACTGACTTTGTAGTTTTCTGGACCTCTGCCTTCCATGTTGACAATTACCTGCTTCCTCTTGGCCATCATCTCAAGTCTTTTCAGTCTTTAGGTTGAACATCTCTTTGGTCCTCTCCAGCAGATTCTCTTCTGTGTAGTGCAACTGACCTCAATTTTGATAGTTTTCTTTCTTGTGTTCCTCTTTTTTGGTGATTCCTTTGGGGTAGATGTCTTCATTGGTCCTGGTATCTGTAGAGATGTCTCTTATTTTAGGAGTTGATGGCAGGGCCATTCACCTGCTGAGGTGAGAATGGCTGTTCTCTTGGAGGCTGTGTCTTCTTGATGATTTTGAACAACTTCTTAATTTTGCTGCTTGAACATGTTGAAGTCTATCATCCTCCTCACTTGATGGTGTTATGGCCAAAACAGCTTTTTAGCTGTGTCTTTCTTCTGTAATACCTTTGAAATTCCCACCACTGTTTTGTCTTCATGTTGCTTTGTCAGATCTTGAGTTTTCTTGATTTTACAATGTTGCTTTCCTTTTTGATATCTGAAATGGAAAGGAAGCATGACATGAAATGAGCATGTATCAAAACATGGGGAAAATCTTACTGTTATGGAAATGTCATCCTATACTAGACTGAATGGCTTACTGTGTGTCTGTCTGTGTACACATCCTATAGTAGGGACTGAATGATTTACAGACTCTGTGGACATCCTATAGTATAAACTAAATGGCTTACTGATTGTGTGGTGGATGTGTGCACGCATGTGTAGACTTCCTAACACTGTAGGGTATTGACTCCCTATAGACACTGAGGGCATAGGCTTCCTATAGACTATATATGCTAATTATGCTTGCTATAACCTCTCCAACCCCTAACCTCTATCTCCTTCTTTCTGTACTCTTCCAGCAGTTCTGGGTTGGTGTAAACTATATCTAAATTGTCAGCCTAGTCTTCTGTAAAGCTTCTTTTTTTGTCACTTGCTGACTGTCAGCAATTAAACAGGACATAAAGCAAAATATCAACAGTTAGTAAATATTTACATTTATATTTTAAGTCTGATTAAATTTTCATTACCGAAACAGAAGTTTTCTCTACCGCAACTGGCCTTAAATTGCAGCGGTAAGTGAGATTGGCGCCGGAGGAGATGGCCACCGTTTTACAGTCTCCTAACCAATTGTGCTATGTGTTTTTTTTGGTGATATTTGTAACTTATTTTGTACATAATGTTTCTGCAACCGTATCTTATGGAAGAAAAGAGCTTCTGGATATTAAGACAGCGATCACTCATCTCGGATTAGACAAAGATTTCTTCTTCAACAACAACAACAAGCAGGACTCACACGATATTCTCCAAACACCCCACAGGGCAGACATCCCAATTATTCGCAAAAGGAAGCGACGCAGAGGAAGAAGAGCCGGATGCCCCGTCCAGATCCGCAGAAGGCAACTAGGAATGCTGCCTTTACCGTCAATATTACTCGCCAACGTGCAATCATTGGACAATAAACTAGACGAGGTAAGATCACGAATATCCTACCAACGGGACATCAAAAACTGTAATTTCCTATGCTTTACGGATTCGTGGCTGAATGACGACATGGATATTCAGCTAGCGGGATACATGCTGCACCGGCAGGATAGAACGGCACACTCCGGTGAGGGGGGGGGGGTCTGTGCATATTTGTAAACAGCTGGTGCACGAAATCTGAGAATCTCTAGATTTTGCTTGCCTGAAGTAGAGTATATTGTGAAAAACTTGCAGGCCACACTGCTTGCCTAGAGTTCTCAGCAATACTGGCGGTTTCTTTACCACCACAGACGGATGCTGGTATAAGACCGCACTCAGTCAGCTGTATAAGGAAATAAGCAAACAGGAAACCACTCACCCAGAGGCGGCGCTCCTAGTGGCCGGAGACTTTAATGCAGGTAAACTTAAATCAGTTCTACCAAATCTCTATCAACATGTTAAATGTGCAACCAGAGGGAAAAAAAATCTTGATCACCTGTACTCCACACAGAGACGTGTACAAAGCTCTCCCTCGCCCTCCATTTGGTAAATCCGACCACAACTGTATCTTCCTGATTCCTGCTTACAAGCAAAAATTAAAGCAGGAAGCACTAGTGACTCGGGCTATGAAAAAAGGTCAAATGAAGCAGATGCTAAACTACAGGACTGCTTTGCTATCACAGACTGGGACATGTTCCGGGATTCTACCGATGACATTGAGGAATACACCACCAGTCACTGGCTTTATCAATAAGTACATTGAGGACGTCATCCCCACAGTGACTGTACGTACATACCCCAACCAGAAGCCATGGATTACAGGCAACATTTGCATTGAGCTAAAGGGTAGAGTTGCCTCTCAAGGTGCGGGACTATAACCCGGAAGCTTACAAGAAATCCCGCTATGCCCTGCGACGAACCATCAAACAGGCAAAGCGTCAATATAGGGCTAAGATTGAATCATACTACACCGGCTCCGACGGTCGTCCTATGTGGCAGGGCTTGCAAACTATTACAGACTACAAAGGGAAGCACAGCTGCGAGCTGCCCAGTGATACGAGCCTACCAGATGAGCTAAATCACTTCTATGCTCGCTTCGAGGCAAGCAACACTGAGGCATGCATGACAGCATCAGCTGTTCCGGACGACTGTGTGATCACGCTCTCCGTAGCCGACGTGAGTAAGACCTTTAAACAGGTCAACATATACAAGGCTATGGGGCTAGATGGATTACCAGGACATTTGCTCCGGGAATGTGCAGACCAACTGACAGGTGTCTTCACTGACATTTTCAACATGTCTCCGAGTCTGTAATACCATCATGCTTCAAGCACACCACCATAGTCCCTGTGCCCAAGAACACAAAGGCAACCTGCCTAAATGACTACAGACCTGTAGCACTCACGTCCGTAGCCATGAAGTGCTTTGAAAGGCTGTTAATGGCTCACATCAATTCTTTATCCCAGAAACCCTAGACCCACTCCAATTTGCATACCGCCCAAACAGATCCACAGAAGATGCAATCTCTATTGCACTCCACACGGCCCTTTCCCACCTGGACAAAAGGAACACCTACATGAGAATGCTATTCACTGACGACAGCTTAGCATTCAACACCATAGTACCGTCAAAGCTCATCACTAAGCTAAGGATCCTGGGACTAAACACCTCCCTCTGAAACTGGATCCTGGACTTCCTGACAGGCCAACCCCAGGTGGTGAGGGTAGGTAACAACACCTGCCAGGCTGATGCTCAATATTGGAGCTCCCCAGGGGTGCATGCTCAGTCCCCTCCTGTACTCCCTGTTCACCCACGACTGCATGGCCAGGCACGACTCCAACACCATCATTACGTTTTCAGATGACACAACAGTGGTAGGCCTGATCACCGACAACGACGAGACAGCCTATAGGGAGGAGGTCAGATTCCTGGCCAGGTGGTGCCAGAATAACAACCTATCCCTCAACGTAACCAACTAAGGAGATTGTGGACTACAGGAAAAGGAGGACCGAGCACGTCCCCATTCTCATCGACGTGGCTGTAGTTGAGCAGGTTGAGGGCTTCAAATTCCTTGGTGTCCACATCAACAACAACACTAGATTGGTCCATACACACCAAGACATTCGTGAAGAGGGCACGACAAAGCCTATTCCCCCTCAGGAAACTAAAAAGATTTTGCATGGGTCCTGAGATCCTCAAAAAGTTCTACAGCTGCAACATCGAGAGCATCCTGAGCAGTTGCATCACTGCCTGGTACGGCAATTGCTTGGCCTCCAACCGTAAGGCACTTCAGATGGTAGTGCCTACGGCCCAGTGCATCACTGGGGCAAAGCTGCCTGCCATCCAGGACCTCTACACCAGGCGGTGTCAGAGGAAGGCCCTAAAAATTGTCAAAGACCCCAGTCATAGACTGTTCTCTCTACTACCGCATGGCAAGCGGTACCGGAGTGCCAAGTCTACGACAAAAAGGCTTCTCAACAGTTTTTACCCCCAAGCCATAAGACTCCTGAACAGGTAACCAAACCTAACAGGTAACCAAATCTAAAACATGTCATTTAGTACTATAACAAAAAGAAATCGATATGTAACTAACGACACCCCCCCCCCCCCCCCCCCCCCCAATCACTACTAGCCAGCTAGCTACACTGAACACAAATATAAATGCATCATGTGAAGTGCTGGTCCCATGTTTCATGAGTTGAAATAAAAGGTCCCCAAAATGTCCCATATGTACAAAAGCTTATTTTTCTCATTCTGTGCACAAATTTGTTTACATTCCTGTTCGTGAGCATTACTCTTTTGCCAAGATAATCCATCCACCTGATGGCTGTGGCATATCAAGAAGCAGCATGATCATTACACACATGCACCCTGTGCTGTGGACAATAAGAGCCCTCTCTAAAATGTGCTGTTTGTCACACAACACAATGCCACAGATGTGGGGGCGTATTTCTGTATGTAATAAAGCCCATTTGTGGGGCCTAATTTTATTTAAATTTACTGATTTCCTTACAGTTCTTATAACTTAACAAAATATTTGCAATTGTTGCATTTTTATATTTTGTTCAGTATACATTCATATTACACAACCCTAATACCAGAGCCTGGTCTTACCATGTCTTGTTGGTACAGTCTGGCATTGCAAGGTGACTCAAACTCCTAGTACTGTTGAAGGTACTGTATATGCGAGCAAGTGATTTTTGTGTACCTTCTCACTTGCCGTTGAAGTATCAAAAGCATGATGGAATGTCTGAAGACAGCAGTTAATGCATCTGACCAAAGTTTAATCATGTCTATGCAAGTTAGATTTGGCTGTCAATAAAGATACTATATATTGGCAAGCCACCTAGCTAAGCCTATGGGTTGAGTGATTACCACAACCATGGCGTCTACCTTGTGTAGACTGAATTCAGTCTGTTTTCACAGTTTTACTTTGACAAAGTCATATGCTCTGAATTAAACATGAAATTCTTACTTATGAGCCTTTTCCCAACAATGCAGAGTCAAAGAAAGGAAATGGTAACACAATAAAATCACAATGAGGCTATATACAAGGAGTCAATGTGCAGAGGTACGAGGTAGCTTCAAGAGAATCTGTGCAAAAAAACAAAGGGCGTCAATGCTAATAGTCCGGTAGCCACTTGATGAATGGTTCAAGCAGTTGCCATACACACCAGGGATGCAGCTGTATAACTTTGAGGATCTAAGGCCCCATGCCAAATCTTTTCAGCTTCCTGAGGGGGAAGAGGCGTTGTCTTGCCCTCTTCAAGACTATGTTGATGTGTTTGGATAATGATAGGTCAAGAAGGAACTTGAAGCTCTCGATGCTCTATTGCAACCCCATCGACGTGAATGGTAAACGCCTAACATAGCTGTTATTAGGGCTGCACGACATGGTACCCTTTTCTCCACTGCCATTATGAGCTATTAAACAACCTAAGTTAATTATTTATTCAGGCAGCCTTAGGAAGCTTATGATAGGGATAGGTATTTGAGCTTTTTTGACTGTTCCGGTACTACCATTTTTTTCTGCCAAGTACTCAATGTAAAACATAAAGCTGTAAAAGAAAATTGCTAGAACAAGGGCAGCACCGGGTCATATTTTAAACGTGTTTATCTATATGCATCAATGCCTAATTTATGATACCCGTTACAGATAACATAAATAATGAGGCAATTTAGCATACATCACAGATGTGCCATTTTAAGATTCATTTATTGAAACGGTAATATCAACTGGTTAAATTATATCATGGAGCACGATCTTCAAAAGGGTAGTAACCTCAGCCGTGTGGCACTTGCTTGTAGAAGGCTGTGCAATGGCATAGCCTTGATTTGTTAAACAATTCTTGTTTATCTAACTGCACTGTCCAATTTACAGTAGCTATTACAGTGAAAACATACCATGCTGTTTGAAGAGTGCACAACAAACTTACCATGGCAACTGGTTTGATACATTCACCTCTGAAGGTGAATTTACTTACTCTTGCTCTGATTTGTCATTCTCGGGGTCGCAGAGATAAAATGTAGCATAGTTTTGGTTGATGAAATACATTTTTATATTCAAATGTAGGAACTGGATTCTAATTTTTGAACACCCATCACTATCTTTTACCATATCTAATGTTATGTTCCCCTATATTAATTTCACATTTACACAAACTTCCAGTGCTTTTAAAAAAATATTTCCTTTCCATTCGTATCAAGAATATGCATATCCTTGCTTGAAGTCCTGGGCTACAGGCAGTTGGATTTGGGTATGTCATTCACCCTCTGAATTGCACATATACACAATCCATGTCTCAAAGGTTAATGAAGGATTTTTAATCCGTCTCCTGTGCTTCATCTACAAGTGATATCAATAGGGGATCATAGACTTACCAGGTGAAAGCTGTCATTGAAAGAGCATGTTTTATGCACGGTGCATGCAGGGAGCACCAGATCAATGTGCAGGGTTGAGGTATTTAAGGTAGATATGCACATGAAGGCATGGTAAAGTGACTAGGCATCAGGATAGATCATAAGGTATTTGAGGTAGATGCAGTGCATTCAGAAAGTATTCAGACCCGTTGCCATTTTCCACATTTTGTTAGGTTACTGCGATTTCTAAGATTGATTAGGGGAAACAACTTAATCTATACACAATACCCCATAATGACAAAGCAAAAACAGGTTTTTAGACATTTTTGCACATTTATTTAAAAAATAAACATGACATTTACATAATTCAGGCTCTTTACTCAGTACTTTGCTGAAGTGCCTTTTGTAGCAATTACATACTCAAGTCTGCTTGGGTATGACACTTCAAGCTTGGCACACCTGTATTTGGGAGTTTCTCCCATACTTCTCTGCAGGTCCTCTCAAACTCTGTCAGGTTGGATGGGGAGCTGCACAGCTATTTTCAGGTCTCGCCAGAGATGTTCAAGTCCGGCCTCTGGCTGGGCCACTCAAGGATAGTCAGACTTGTCCCGAACCCACTCCTGCATTGTCTTGGCTGTGTGCTTAAGGTCATTGTCCTGTTAGACTGGGGTGGAGGTTCACCTTCTGAGGTCCAGAGTGCTCTGGAGCAGGTTTTCATCAAGGACCTCTCAGTACTTTGCTCTGTTCATCTTTGCCTTGATCCTGACTAGTCTCCCAGTCCCGCCGCTGAAAAACAGCCCCACTGCATGATTCTGCCACCACCATGCTTCACTGTAGGGATGGTGCCAGATTTCCTCCAGATGTGACACTTGGCATTCAGGCCAAAGAGTTCAATCTTGGTTTCATCAGACCAGAGAATCTTCTTTCTCAATGTCAGTCTTTAGGTGCCTTTTTGGCAAACTCCCGAGCGTGATGCCATGTGCCTTTTACTGAGGAGTAGCTTCCGTCTGGCCACTCTACCATGAAGGCCCGATTGGTGGTCCTGCAGCGCCGGTGTCCTTTTGTAAGATTCTCCCATCTCCACAGAGGAGCTCTGTCAGAGTGACCATCTGGTTCTTGGTCACCTTCCTGACCAAGGCCCTTCTCCCCCGATTGCCCAGTTTGACTGGGCGTCCAGCTATAGGAAGAGTCTTGGTGGTTTCAAACTTCTTCCATTTAAGAATGATGGATGCCACTGTTCTTCAGGACCTTCAATGCTGCAGAAATGTTTTGGTACCCTTCCCCAATCAGTTTAGTTTACCACAGGGGTACTCCCAAGTTGTAGAAGCATCTCAAGGATTAATGGAAACAGGAAGTGCCTGAGCTCAATTTGGAGTCTCATAGCAAAGGGTCTGATTACTTATGTAAATGAGGTATATATTTAATTTGCCAAAAAAATCTACACCTGTTTTTCGCTTGAACTTTTTTTTTGTATTTTACTTTTCCTCGATCTTATCGCTGCAACATTCCAACGGGCTCGAGAGGCAAGTCATGCTTCCTCAAACATGACCCACCAAACCTTGCTTCTCCCCCTGTATGCCAATGAAACCCTCCCCAACCCGGACGATGCTGGTCCAATTGTGCACCGCCCTATGGGAGTCACGGACTGTTGTGACACATCCTGGGATTGAACCCGGGTCTCTAGTGACGCCTTAAGCAATGCAGTGCCTTCGGGGTCGGAATACGTTCCGAATGCACTGTATGTTCTATTTAGAGGCCAATTGGCTCTAGAATCAATGTAACATGGAAATATGGCTGTGTGGGAACCCTATAAAGGTGTGTAATTATTTAACCATTTTTTGTTTTTGACAATTAATTCTCGCCAATATGAAAGATACTTTCCTTATGTTTCTGAAACCCTACTGTAAGCATGTTAACGTTTAGAGCATGCATTGGGACTCTTAGCATCTTCTGGCCAGGGGAGTTTTATTGTCGTCAATAGGCGCTAGGTTGTCAGTGTCTGAATGGGCTCTTCTGATATCTGTGTCTGAGTTCCAGTGTCAGAGACTAGAGGCCAAACCACATTATCTGTACTATTATCAAACTGTACAAATATGGGTGAAATGTTGACGTGCTTCTGCTGTATGTCCAATATTGAGTCGTGAAAAGCAAGGCTATAGCCTTTCACATTGCTTATGGTGGTGTGGTGATTTGTTTCATAATGTTGGATGTCTTGTCTCTGACTCTCCCGCTGTCCCTCTGCAGGGTGGTAACAATGCAGGACACACAGTGGTGGTGGACTCTGTTGAGTATGACTTCCACCTTCTACCCAGCGGCATTATCAACCCTAAGGTTACTGCTTTCATTGGTGAGTAGAACTCCGCCTCTGGTCCCCTATTTACTGGACTGAGGACTGAACAGGAAAAATGGCTGATTTCACAAGAATTGAGCTATGAAGAAATGCTAATGGTTTACTATGGTCAGTTCTCTAGTCTTTGGTTCATACAGCTTTCTGTTTATTGAATCTCCTGTGCAGTTTGCATCCACACTTTCATATGCTAGCAGCTAAAATGAATGACTTCCCGATCTAGCCAATCTGTATTATATTCTAATATTTACAGTTTTGTCTGATGCCACACAATGTGATTGACTTGACTGGGAGCCACCTCGCAGGCTTACAGAGTGGTACAGATCACATTTTATCTGCAGTAACATTTCACTAATGGGCTGACTGTCTAGTCCAATGGTCACCAACCGGTCGATCACGATCGGCTTGTCGATCAGGATAAAGCCTTGTGTTCCTTTTTAAATTTGTTATATATATATTTGTTTTTATTAGTCTCAGGCTGTTGCTGGTAGGTGCAGCCAATTCACCTGCCCTGCGTGCCGGGTAGGCAAACTGTTGCCATTTCATGTGTCTGAAAGTACAAACTCGGCCTTCCCGGTGGGCCTGGAGAGGAAATCAAGTGCACTATGCGACCACTGGCCAATCAGATTGCTCAGATGTCTGAGTCTGCAGTAACGTAGCAGGCAATAAAGAAATCCATGACAAAATTGATACTGATATTTCAAAAGGTTTAAAGCCATGAGTAGAGACTGTCAACAAATACAGCAAAGAGCTGCTGTTTTTATGACTGAGTTGTTTAAGTTCTTTCTCAGCTCTGTCAACACTTTGTATTCAACACTTTTATAAGCCATAAAATGTTTGTTCTTCCTATTTCCACTCAGCGCTACAACATGCAGTGCAGCAGTAATAGGATATAGTATTGATTGTATTGATAGGCTTGTGTTGTTATTAGTGGCGTGGGTCTTCATTTATATTGAGGAATATTCTAAATTTGTCTAACTCACAAACGCTAGAGAAGCTTAACCAAGTTGAATCCTTCCCAAAGGGTCGATACAACTGTAACACAGATATGGCTTCCCCCGTGGTGGTATTCATACCATCACTCTTGCTAAGCAGGGAACTAAGTGATATGAGCCTTCAATGGTTTCTCCCCTTCAGTACTGTCACATGCAATTGTTTCCCCTGCACTCAGCCCCTCCTAAACTTCATTAGTTACAAAAGAGACATGAGGGGTGCCATAATTTTCCTATACTTTTCAGTATAACAATGTTCCAAGTTTAACCTTGAATCCAAAACTCTCTTCATAGGCGTAACAACATGAATTTGTGCATGAGGCAGAAAAATGCGGTGCGACTAGAGTTTCACCATCATCTGGAAGGTGTCCCTTTTTGGTCAGTGTCAGTGGAGGGAAGGGAGAGGGGAGGGATGTTGAGAGACGGACCCTCAGTCTGCTGCTCTCTCCCTCCGCTGAGACTGACCCTCAGTCTGCTGCTCTCTCCCTCCGCTGAGACTGACCCTCAATCTGCTGCTCTCTCCCTCCGCTGAGACTGACCCTCAATCTGCTGCTCTCTCCCTCCGCTGAGACTGACCCTCAGTCTGCTGCTCTCTCCCTCCGCTGAGACTGACCCTCAGTCTACTGCTCTCTCCCTCCGCTGAGACGGACCACCAGATGCAGGTACCATCAGCCCAGTAAAATAAACAGCAGATATGTTCACTCAGATGTGCCTCACAAGGAATACAACAATGGATCTATTACCAGTGTGATCATATAGGCGACCTCAAATTTTGAAATATATATTTTTTTAATGTCCCGAACAACAATGCATTGGCAGGTAAATTCATGCAAAGTCATTATGTGGTGATAATGTATTGGGTCTATAGCGTACTGCACAAACCTCATTGCTGCAGTATTGTTTTTAATTGGTTAATGATGCGTGGGCTTACATTTTTTTTAAAGTCATGTTAATAAAAAATCAGAGCAGTAGGTTTCGGCATGCATATTGACTCAAAGGTTGGTGACCACTGGTCTAGTCTATTTTGGTGACACGTAACAAAGATGTCCTCTGGCTCTTAACCACGACTCGTAAGCAGTTGAACATATAGAATGTTAACTTGCATATTTATTTACTTCATGGGAAAGTACTTTTGTTCACTTCCCTGTTTGGTTACTGATGCATCACTTTCTCCACATCTTCCATGTTGCCTGTGTCTGTTCCGCAGGTAATGGGGTAGTGATCCATCTGCCTGGCCTCTTTGAGGAGGCTGAGAAGAATATGCGCAAAGGCAAAAGTGAGTATGAAGCAGCTATCCTGTTTTAATATTCCCTTTTACTCTGATGCCTGGATGATTGCCGTATTGCTTAAAGGGGCTACTGTCAGATGTCTTGTGTGTTTTCAGGTCTGGTGGGCTGGGACAAGAGGCTGATCATTTCAGACCGAGCACACATTGGTAAGCCCTGCCTCAGGCTTTTCTTTAAGGGCCTTTACATTACAACTTCAGCTGCATTATAAGCTCTATTTATAAAAAATAAAAAAATGTTTAACTAGGCTAGTCAGTTTAAGAACATTCTTATTTACAATGACTGCCTACCCTGGCCAAACATGGACAATACCGGGCCAATTGTGTGCTGCCCTATGGGACTCTGCCATGATGCAGCCTGGATTGGAACCAGGTACTGCAGTGATGCCTCTTGCACTGAGATGCAGTGTCTTAGACCACTGTGCCACTCGGGAGCCCCATACTCTCTACTAAAGGTGTCAAACTAATGTTGTCCCTGGGGCCGCATTCGTTCTTCAACGACGTTTGGAAGACTGGACTGAATGTGTTATTTCATTGCTGTCCATCCATTCCATGCCATCATTTTGGGAATTTTCTATGCTCCCTGACTGTTTAGCTTACATTTCAGTGATTTATTAGCTAGATACAGTCAATAAACTGTATGAATGTGGGTCCATTTCTACACAGTTTTTATTTGGTTTTAGTCATTTGAAAGTATCTTGAGTTTGTTCCACTTGCTGGCCTGGATTGGATCCCCTCACAATGTTTGACACCCCTGCTCTATACTCTACTATATAGAATGTTACAGGACTACAGTTCATGGGGATAATGAATCAGCTTTCTCTTTTCCGTCAATGTTTTTATTTTCATCATAAATGCATTCCAATTGTCACATTTTGAAAAGCAGAGCTTATCATACTTTATTCCATAGGGGATGGCACACAATTGGCCCAGCCCCGTCCGGGTTTGGCCGGGGTAGGCCGTCATTGTAAATAAGAATTTGTTCTTATCTGGCTTGCCTAATTACTATTTTTTATTTTATCGGTTTATCAGTTAAAGTTGTGCTCTTAGTTAGTGAATACCACTGCCAGGGTCTGTGCAAAGCTGCTGCCCAGAAGAGATCCAAAAATGCTGTGTGACTTGGAGGCTTTCATGGAGAACATGTTTATGTTATTTGGGGGAGGGGGGGGGGGGGGGTGTGTGAAGGTGGCCAATAGATTAGCTTAGCTGTTTAAGGAACCTTTTGTATTTTGTACATACAGTACATTTACATCGGAGTCATTTAGCACATTATCTTATCCAGAGTGACTTAGTGCATTCTTAAGATGGCTAGGTGGGACAACCACATATCAGTCATGGTAAGTTGATTTTTCCTCAAAGTAGCTATAAGGAGGGGTTGATTTGACCAAAGATGCACTCCGAAGACCTGTTTTAAGTCAAATGTTACATGAATCTTGTTCACTCTGACTTAAGCTTTTTTGTTGTTGTGAAAAGCAGAATCTCTTAGACTTTTATTAGGCTACATTATTCAGTCTTCTTCCCCCCCCCCCCCCCTTAGCCCAACCTTGGTCCATTTTATGCATAAAGAGGTGTGGAGGGAAAAGGGAAATTAGTTTTTTACACACATAAATGACTGAATTGTTTGTTGTATTATCTGTCCTTTGATCCTGTTTGGTTTACCCTTTAAGTGGTAAACTCTACTCCACTAGACTTGTTGTTCAGAGAGCCTTTAGATGTTTTGTCCGTGTGCTCAGTGTCAGAAGTGCCAAACTGTCCAGTCAGCGCAGCGAGAAATTCCCCAAAAAGGACCCTACTTATAAACCGCTTTTGCTCAGTAGTGCCTTAGCTTTAGGGACTATAGGGCCCAACAAAATTCTGAAATGCATAGTAGGGAATCCACAAAATGTATTGAACATGTATTAGTTTGCCCAAGTTTATCATAAGACATGAACAAAATGAATCAGTGATATGTATTTCCTGCAACTTTCTGAAGAGACAATGAGAATTCCCTGTCTGTGCAGTGGGCTTGTTTACCACGTTGTGTAGCCGTTAGCGACAATGTTAATAAAGTCTTCTGGTAGCTGGAAAGGCTTTCCTAAAAACCTTCTCAATGAAATATTAACTACAAAGTAGCCTATGCTTACCTGGCAGAATGATATCATTATTTTTTATCCATCCAGTAAATATTTGTTTTGCAAACTACCATCACGTGCGCTACAAAACACCCCTAAAAACAGCCTCTTGCTGGTGCACAGTGGAATTAAAGGGTAACTAAGCAAAAAAAAAAATGTTTTCCCGCAGACCTCAAAAGTAACCTCCTGATGTGGTTTAAGCATTGCTGTGTACTTAGAAAAACTCATTTGGATTTCTATCAAAATGAGTTTTGAGGGCGAAAAACCTGAAACTAAATGGAGAAAATGCAGATTTTATACGATACTGTAGTCCCAAAAGCGGCCTTGTGAAGGCTCTACTAAGCGAAAAAAGGGAATTGGGCAAAAGAAATCTGATTTTCTATGGCCCCTGTGAGAAAGAGGGGTAATTTCTGACTGGAAAAGAGCAACAGACACTACTGCTCACTTCCCTTCATGGATTTTAAAATGAAGGATTGGTGTTAGAACTGTTGTGGATTCTCCAACCAATCCAATGCCTTTAAATGGGTGTCGAGTGCACAAGGGAACACTTCCGGGGAGATAATTGGGATACTACGCTAGGTTTTAGTGAGGAGCAGAGAAGCGGGGGTGAGGTGACCAGGATTGTGAGTTTGCCCTTCTCTACCTCCCACAGTGTTTGATTTCCATCAAGCGGTCGACGGTGTGCAAGAGCAGCAGAGACAAGAGCAAGCAGGCAAGAAGTAAGAACCCGCCACCTGTCATTCTCCTGGTTTATGGCTCAGTAATGGTTCAGCTTGCAGCAGTGCTGTAAAACATCATTTTGGGGGGTTGAATGTGTAGTATATTAGCCCTTCCATGCGTCCAGCCTTGTAATATGAAACAACCGTAACTGGCTCCAGCTTGAAGCAGAGCTGAAAAACAAGATTCCCTTCCTATGGAGGATACGCAGTATAAACCTTTTCAGCATAAAGTCTAGCTACCATAAGTACTGGAACAACCTCAACTGACTGAAGACTCCAAAGATGTCAAATATGAAATATCCCAACGTTGTTCTCTGCACCGGTGTTGTGGAGCGGTTTTAACAGTTTTGCCTTGTGCGTTCTGCCTGAAAGAATTGGCTGTGATTAGCCACATTTCTCTCATACTGTAGTCGGGTTTATTCCATATTCAGGAATAGCAAACAAATCCTACACTAATGTAGCTATTGCAGGTTCCTGTTTGTTACCAGTTAGTCATAGAGCTATTGCAGGTTACTACGGTTACCTGCTAGTCATGTGATGGCTTATATAGGCTTATATTACCAGTTATGGTGTTGAAATTCCACAAGGCTTTACAACTTCACTCTTACCTCAGAGAACAGAGGCTTAGATTAGATCTCCTGCAGTAACAGTATGACTTGTTCCAGGAGTCTCGTGGTGGACCTGTTATTTTTCTGTCTTGCTGGAGGGTTTCGTACTCATGATACCCTGTCTCTGCTCCAGAAGACCACTTATATCCTCACTGATAAGGTCTTTCTCACATGAGAAGTCATCCCCACATCAGACCAGGGACGTTATGACACCAGACTAGCAGCACCATGTGACTGTGATGATGCTCTCCAACCCTCACGGCAGCGCCATTGTTTCAGTCAGCAGCAGGCGATGTTCCAGACCCATAAACACTACTTAGAATAGTAGCTACTTCCCTACAACTCCATCACGTCTGACCTTACACAGTCACACACAAATACATGTTGAAGGACCGGTGTGTGTGGTTGATGTCGAGGCAGTGACTCCGTATTGTTCCCTGTATTCCACACCCAGCCTCGGAACAACAAAAAAGGGGATTGGCCCAGTGTACTCAGCCAAAGCAGCCCGCAGCGGCCTCCGGATATGTGACCTCATGTCTGACTTCACGCAGTTCTCTGAAAGGTGAGGGTGTGGCCTTGTTCTCATATGGCCAATAATGGCTATCCTCCTGTTAGTCAGAGTACAACTAGCTCTGGTAAGATTCAAATGGAACTGTATTGATGTCTATCCTCTGTAGATTTAAAGTCTTAGCCTCGCAGTATCAGTCTATGTACCCGACCCTGGTGATTGACATCGATGGAGAGTTGTGCAAGTTGAAGGTCAGAATCAGGTCCTCCATATCAGTTGAATTAGCAGATCACTGGATACATTATGTCCTTCCTACATTTCAGTGTATTTTTAGCGTTACGTGTGTGTGGTGTTCTTGTCCAGGATTACGTGGAGAAGTTAAAGCATATGGTGAAAGATGGCGTCTTCTACATGTACGAGGCCCTACATGGACCTCCCAAAAAGATCCTGGTAGAAGGAGCCAACGCTGCCCTCTTAGATATTGACTTTGGTGAGTATCCCCCACTATGTCATAATGTCAATTAACCCCTTTCACTGTGTCAATTGCCAATTAACCCCCATTGAACTGGTCAAGCTAACAAACGGATGGTCTTCAAGAAGTCGGCTGGAAATTCAAGCCGTTTTTACTGGTGAGTTAACTCTACTGAAACAGTTGTATCGGAGCTGTCATAAGGATTGGAACAACCTGTTCACTGCTCCGAACACCAGAGAGCACTCTTATACCGTGCATGACTCTGAGCTATGCTGTCTAGTGTCACTTTCAGATATTTCTGTCACAAAGCATGCCATAGTCCATAAACACAACTGCTGAAGGAGAGGGTTGCTACTTACTGACGGTCACCATTTTCTTTTTCCTTGACACAATGGTAGTAGGTGAAAGGAGGTATCATATGGCTTTGCTAATGTTTTGCATAAAGGAGAATGTTTTTTGTTTTGGCACCTGTGCAGACATTTATGGGTGGGATTTCTCAACCCCTCGGATCTGAAAGGCCCATTAACCTGGACTGGAAAATCCACCTCTGTTTAAGCACATCTGATAGGGAGATTGTTTGCATGTCATGTTAAGACTGAAGCATTTAGTTTCCTTTACTTGTATTACAAGCTATAGTACCAGTCAAAAGTTCTGACACACCTACTCATTCAAGAGTTTTTATTTTTACTATTTTCTACATTGTAGAATAATAGTGAAGACATCAACTATGAAATAACACATGGAATCGTGTAGTAACCAAAAAAGGTTAAACAAATCAAATATATTTGAGATTCTTCAAATAGCCACCCTTTGCCTTGATGATAGCTTTGCACACTCTTGGCATTCTCTCAACTAGCTTCATAAGGTAGTCACCTGGAATGCATTTCAATGAACAGGTGTACCTTGTGAATTTGCTGAATTTCTTTCCTTAATGCATTTGCGCCAATCAGTTGTTGTGACAAGGTAGGGGTGGTATACTGACGATATCCCTGTTTGGTAAAAGACCAAGTCCATATTATGGCAAGAACAGCTCAAATAACCAAAGAAATTACAGTCCATCATTCATTTAAAACATGAAGGTCAGTCAATCTGGAAAATTTCAAGAAAAACCAAGCACTGATGAAACTGTCTCTCATGAGGACCGCCACAGGAATGGAAGACCCAGTTACCTCTGCTGGAGAGGATACATTCATTAGAGTTACCAGCCTCAGAAATTGCAGCCCAAATAAATGTTTCATAGAGTTCTAGTAACACACATCTCAACATCAACTGTTCAGAGGAGACTGTGAATCAGGCCTTCATGGTTGAATTGCTGCCAAGAAACCACTACTAAAGCACATACACCAATAAGAAAAAAAGACTTGCTTGGGCCAGGAAACACGTGCAATGGACATTAGTCGGGTGGAAATCTGTCCTTTTGGTCCGATGAGTCCAAATTTGAGTTTTGGTTCTAACCGCCGTGTCTTTGTGAGATGCGAAGTAGGTGAACGGATGATCTCTGCATGTGGTTCCCACCGTGAAGCTTGGAGGAGGCGGTGGTGGGGGTGCTTTGCTGGTGTCACTAGGATTTATTTAGAATTCAAGGGATACTTAACCAGCATGGCTACCACAGCATTCTGCAGCGATACACCTTCCCATCTGGTTTGCGTGTTGTGAGGCTATCATTTTGTTTTTCAACAGGACAATGACCCAACACACCTCCAGGCTGTGTAAGGGCTATTTGATCAAGAAGGAGAGTGATGGAGTGCTGCATCTGATGATATGGCCTCCACAATCACCCAACCTCAACCCAGTTGGGATGAGTTGGACCACAGTGTGAAGGAAAAGCAGTCAACAAGTGCTCCGCATATGTGGGAAAGCATTCCAGGTGAAGCTGGTTGAGCTTATGCCAAGAGTGTACAACGCTGTCAAGGCAAAGGGTGGCTACTTTGAAGAATCTCAAATATAAAATACATTTTCGATTTGTTTAACACTTTTTGTTTTGGTTACCACATGATTCCATCTGTTTCAAAGTTTTGATGTCTTCATTATTCGGCAATGTAGATAATACTGGTACTGTATGTTAACACAGTCATTGCTATTATAATCATCTGCTGTAACTTGACTGCAGCACCAATGCATTGTCATGTCTTATCTGAGGAAGACAGAGAAGGAAATAAGATGGTGTTGTATCCCTTTGGCATGTTGGTTTCAGGAACGTACCCTTTCGTGACCTCGTCTAACTGCACAGTAGGCGGGGTGTGCACGGGCCTAGGCATGCCGCCTCAGAACGTGGGTGAGGTGTACGGCGTGGTCAAGGCCTACACCACCCGGGTTGGCATCGGAGCCTTTCCCTCTGAGCAGTTCAATGTAAGAATGTCAGCCTGTCTACCTTGAGGGAAGCCAGGCCTTAATGTCTTTAACCGCTGCAGGCTACAGTCATATTGGTTCACAAGGCTGTGTTTCCTGCTCTCTGTATCCAGTGTGAGTAGACTGTAGTGTCAATGTGGGGGGGTATGGCATAGTTGCTGATTGAGTCATCAGAGTTCTGAAATCCAGTGTGTATTCTGTGAACATCACAGGCATGTGACTGTGTGGGTGTCAAACAGTTTTGGGAACGATAGTTGGTTGTTAAACAGCTCCCTCTGGTGGAGCTTGTGAAATAATCCATAGAATAACGGAACTACCAGTTTCTTCACCTGGACAGGACAGAGAATGGCGACATTTTAAAACTTGACAAGGCCATGGTTTACTTTGTCAGTGATCTTAAAGTGATTATTGAGTGCGTCTTTCCTTGAAGGACGTTGGGGAGCTCCTGCAGACGAGGGGGAAAGAAGTGGGTGTGACCACGGGCCGTAAAAGGAGATGCGGTTGGCTGGACCTCGTGCTCATCAAATATGCCCACATGATTAACGGCTTCACTGCGTGAGTTCCCACTCCTTCAACTCTGTACTGTCCATCACCACACCTCCCGCTTTTTACCTACGGTCTCAGTATACTTAAATAGACCTTATCAGCGTTGTACAGATCCTGCATTTGGGTGTTGGTAACATGCCTGCTAACCTCCCAATGTTCTGTTGTCTTCCTGTTCAGCTTAGCTCTCACCAAGCTAGACATCTTGGATGTGCTCCCTGAGATCAAAGTTGGTGTGTCATACTCTGTGGATGGTGAAAATATACCTCATTTTCCAGGTAGGCTGGATGAAGTGAACCAGATAAGGGAGCATATTATATGCCTAATTGCATTATTCCCCCAAAAAACAATGTTTTATTGTCACATAAATGTGAAATGTGTTTTACATGGTCGGCCATAGTAGGATTTGTATTTAATAAGGATCCCCATTTAGTTCCTGCCAAATCAGCAGCTACTCTTCCTGGGGTCCAGCAACATTAAGGCAGTTAACACATTTAATACATTACATTTCACAACACATTGTGTTCTCTCAGGCCACTACTCTACTATCACATCTACAATCACTATGTATGTGTGTGTGTGTGTAGATTGTGTGTGTCTCTTCACAGTCCATGAGGTTCCATAAGGCGTATTGTAATTTTTGCTCAATCTGATTATGCTGCTTGCATCAGTTACCTGATGTGGAATAGAGTTCCATGTATTCATGGCTATTTGTAGTACTGTGCACCTCTCATAGTCTGTTCTGGACTTGGGGACTGTGAAGAGACCTCAGGTGGCATGTCTTGTGGGGTATGCTGGGTGTCGGCGCTGTGTGCTAGTAGTTTAAAGACACCTCGGTGCTTTCTACATGTCAATACCTCTGACTTCATCACTAGTTGTTTTTGTGAATCTCTCTTCCACTTTGAGCCAGGAGAGATTGACATGCATATTATTGTTAGCTCTGTGTACATCCAAGGGCCAGCCATGCTGCCCTGTTCTGAGCCAATTGCAATTCTCCTTAGTCCCTCTTTGTGGCACCTGACCACATGACAGAAAAGTAGTCCAGGTGTGACAACTAGGGCATGTAGGGCCTGCCTTGTTGATAGTGTTAAGAAGGCAGAGCTGTGCATTTATTATGGACATGCCTCTTCCCATCTTAGCTACTTTTGTATCAATATGTTTTGACCATGACTGTTTACAATCCAGGGTTAATCCAAGCAGTTTAGTCTCCTGAACTTGCTTAATATATGGTGCTCCTGGAACCAATTAGGGGTAAGTGCCTTGCTCAAGAGCGCACAGACTGATTTTTCACCTTGTCAGCTCGGGTATTTGAACTAGTAACCTTTCAGTCACTGGCCCAACGCTCTAACCGCTAGGCTACCTGCCAATACCCCGCTCAGCTGCCACCAAGTCTGATCTTAAGACGTTTATGGTAGCCAATGGCCTGACATTGTCCCCACCTCTCCCCAGCCAACCAGGAAGTCTTACAAAGTGTTGAGGTTCAGTATGCCACCCTGCCAGGTTGGAACAGTGACACCTCTGCCGTCAGAACGTTCGATGAGCTGCCAGAGAACGCCCAGAAATATGTCCGCTACATTGAGGAGCACCTCGGTGTGCCCGGTAAGAACCCCCCCCCCCTCCTTACCACATTCATGTCCAGTTGTAGAGGTCATAGGTATATCTGGGGACATTTGGTGTTTTTATTGGTAAAGCTTTTCAATAACTCCTCTTCACCCGCAGTGAAATGGATTGGAGTCGGAAAATCTCGGGAGTCCATGATCCAGATCTTCTAAGAGCTTCTCCTCCAGACCACACCCTCAGTCCCCTCTCCCTACCTCCGGATGGCTGCCTGGTTCCAGGGGCCTGTGGTCTGGGAAGGTGGTCTATGCTGCATGACACCCCCCATTGGAGACTCTTCAAAATTGCCCCTCTGGTTGTTAAGATGGAAGTACACTTCAGTTGCTTGCCAGCCTACACCTGTTACTCCCCACGTATGGCTTGTGAGAAAGCCCCCTCTTCTGGCCTTTCTGGATCTGCTCTTCTGCCACACTTGCACATGCACTACATACACACTCCTATCCATTCAATATCCCCATATTCCAACCTCTGATCCAGATATGTGACACAGTCATTGACCCGTCTACAAGCCAATGTCAGACTGTTCAGTATGACCATGTGTACAGAGCTGCAGTGGAACTTGGTTGATTCATTAACAGATATTTTGTGGCTGTACTGTGATGAAATCACTTGTGCCCGTTTGTGTAGATGTATTCTTTATACCTAGCATGAGCCCATGGCCATGAAACAGCCCTCTAGCAACTACAGATTTCATGTGTTCTGCATGGGCAACGGTCGATGACAATACCAGTCTCTGTATTCAAATTGCAGAAAATGTAGAATCTGTTTGTTGTTACAAAGACCTTGTTCCCAGCAACATAGCTGGAACGAAGCCATTATGCAAGAAAAAATATATTTAGGTTCCATTACAATCTTAAATGGGCCTTTTGGAGGTGTCAATCAAACAATCTCTTCATTTCCCCAGTTGACTAGAAATGTTGTCTCATTTCAAAGCAGTAAAAAGTTGTACTACTAAACAGTGAGCATGTTGATGGGTCATCTTGCTATCAAACTCCACATTTGAAATGACGCATGAATGCAATCCTAAATTTAAGCTCCAACACAAACACGATGTAGATATGCTAAACTCTAGTCTCAAGACATCTACACAATCATATCAGTGTATATTTTATTTCTAGGACTAGGTATGGTTGATTCTGTTCTGCTACTATTAGACGTGTGGGTGTTTCTGCAGATGTAGTGTATTAGACAGCAGATTGTCTCCTGACTCAGTGACCCACTGTAACGCGTGTTTCCTGTTTGTATATTAGTGATTGAAATAGAACTATCTAAATATTTAAAATTAAATACATTAAATGATCTTGCCTGTTTACATATGGATTGAATATATAAACCTCAATGGCTCAATTATGAAATAAAAATAGTTACGGGGAGAGGCATGTGTTCAAGTTCAACCTTGTACATGCGGTGCCTATTCATGTAGAATTGGAAATTGCTCAAAAAATGAGTTTGCCTTTATCTGCAGGTCTCTACAGAGATGGGTGTAGACTGCTGTGAAAGAAGGGCTTTCTACATTGGTGGTGGGGTGCTTTCTCTTTTTTATATGTGGACGTGTCAGACTAGTGTCAGACCCCTTACCCTTTTCACAGGAATGGGGTCTTTTTGTCACAGCCTTATTCTAATAAGGATTACATTCAATGTTTTCCTCATCAATTTACACACAATACCCCATAATGACTACGTGAAAACAGGTTATTAGAAATGTTTGCACATTTATACAAAATAAATACCTTCTCTACATAAGTGTTCAGACCCTTTGCTACGAGACTCCAAATTGAGCTCCGGTGCATCCTGTTTCCATTGATCACCCTTGAGATGTTTCTACAACTTTATTGTACCTGTGGTAATTCAATTGATTGGACATGATTTGGAAAGGTGCACACGCCTGTCTATATAAGGTCCCACAGTTGTCAGTGCAAAAACCAAGCCATGAGGTTGAAGGAATTGGCCGTAGAGCTCGAGTCGAGGCACAGATTTGCATCATTTAAGGTCCCAAGAACCGTGGCCTCCATTGTTCTTAAATGGAAGAAGTTTGGAAACCAAGACTCTTCCTAGAGCTGGCTGCCTGGGCAATCGGGGGAGAAGGGCTTTGGTCAGGGAGGTGACCGAGAATCCGATGGTCACTCTGACAGAGCTCCAGAGTTTCTCTGTGGAGATGGGCGTACTTTCCAGAAGGACAACCATCTCTGCAGCACTCCACCAACCAGGCCTTTCTGGTAGAGTGGCTAAGCGGAAGCTACTCCTCGGTAAAATTCACATGACCATCCGCTTGGAGTTTGCCAAAAGGCACCTACAGGACTCTCAGACCATGAGAAACAAGATTATCTGGTCTGATGAAACCAAGGTTTAACTATTGGCCTGAATGCCAAGCGTCTGGAGGAAACCTGGCACCATCCCTAGGGTGAAGCATGGTGGTGGCAGCATCATGCTGTGAAGATGTTCTCAGCAGCAGGGAGTGGGAGACTAGTCAGGATCGAGGGAAAGATGAACGGAGCAAAGTACAGATGTCCTTGATTAGCGCGTGCTCAGGACCTCAGACTGGGGTGAAGGTTCACCTTCCAACAGGACAACGACTCTAAGCCCACAGCCAAGACAACGCAGGAGTGGCTTCGGGACAAGTCTCAATGTCCTTGAGTGGCCTAGACTTGAACCCGATCAAAGATCTCAGGCGAGACCTAAAAATAACTGCAACGACACTCCCCATCCAACCTAACATAGCTTGAGAGGATCTGCAGAGAAGAATGGTGCCAACCTTGTAGCGTCATACCCAAGAAGACTCGAGGCTGTAATGGCTGCCAAAGGTGCTTCAACAAAGTACTGAGTAAAGGGTCTGAATACTTATGTAAATGTAATATTTACAATTCTAAACCTGTTGCTTTGTCATTATGGGGCATTGTGTAGCTTTGATGAGGGGGGGGACACACACCTATAAATCAGTTTTTAGAATAGGGCTTTAAAGTAACAATGTTGAGGCATCTGAATCATTTCCGAATGCACTGTAGTTACGGTGTCGGGTACATTCTTACATAAGAGATCACCGTTTTCAGTAGAGCAGTTAGCTTAGCTTATGTTCACTGGTAAAGTCTGTTTCGTTGTTCCATGTGGATTTTAAGATAGACTTATTTTAGTGGCCTTAAATGTTAACCTGGGCCTTGTATGTCAGAGGTATTCAGACATCTTTCTTTTCTACCTTGAGGCTCGTCTGGAAATGAGTGGATAGGTCAAAAGAAGGCTACACCAAAGCTTTCACCTACACTACAGTGATGTCCTCAAGGAAGGAAGGGTGTATTTTATAAATAGTCAAAACAGGGTCCAGGTCTTACCCCCCCGTGTAGTGTCTTGAAGGTGGCTTAGTATTGTGTTCTCTATCCCACCACATCAGTGCAACATGGCATGCTTAACATTGTTGTTTGAGTGGGATCCAAACAACTTTGTCAGTTAATTAGGCTTTGAGGAGCAATGAGTAAAATGAATTGACAACGAGCCTCCTTCAGCCAAAAACAAATGTGTGGGGTGCAAAAGGAGTTTTTGATGCTTTGAGACAAAGGGATGAAATGTAGAGTACAGTGGATCCTGATCCAGGTGAAAAATCCAGATTTTGTTCATGTTTGCTGTACAGTGTTTTCTTCCCAGCACTACCTTCCAAAGTCACTAAACTCAGTAATAATATTATTAGTGCCATTTTAAAAGAAACATTCATTGGCTTGATGACTAGGTTTTAATCTAACTCCACTTTTTATCCTGTTTTCATTTGAACATTGCACATGTTAACATATTTGGTCTTTTGTTTTGAAACTATTTACCTACTTTCAGTTCTGCAATGTGTTGCTGCTTTGTTAACTCTATAAGTGTGTGTGTATATATGAAATCCAATACCATATGATCGTCATCTTATTGTGGCTCGGTGTTCAATATGCTTTTTTCGACTGGAGTTTTATCAAATGTCATTTGTACAGTACTGGTCTTACATTTTCTTTTTTTATTACAATGTAATTTCAATATTAAACAATTGTTAATACAACCCTAGAACAAGATTCCAACTAATTAATTAAACAAATATATCATCTGTTTTTTTTTACATTTCAAATTCATCGATGTCTGTTCTAGAGGGGTCAAATGTTTTCTGTTTCTCAACTGTCTTTGAAGAGTAGCTTAACTCTCATGGCACCCCCCCCCCCCCCCCCCCCCCCAACACCACCAGGGTCAGAATCCACCAAGCTATCTGTCTCCCATAGCTATCTTAACACAACTACACTAATTGTTAGAAATGCCTGTGTACTTTGTTACAGGGCCACCAGAGGGAGTTGTTTACCTTTGAGTACTCTCATTTGTACCGCTAGAAATACATGGTACTGGCTGAGAATTAAAATACTACTCTGAACAAAAAGATGCATGCAACAATTTCTAAGAATTGACTCAGTTTATATAAGGAAATCAGTCAATATAAATTAGATCTTTATGGATTTCACATGACTGGGAAAACAAATGATTCTCTGTTGATCCAGAGCTTCCCAAACAGGCTCAATGGGTGACATATCTGGTGAGTATGCAGACCACGGAAGAATTGGAACATTTTCAGCTTCCAGGAATTGTGTACAGATCCTTGCAACATGGAGCTGGGCATTAATCATGCTGAAACATGAGGTGATGGCGGCGGGTTAATGGCACAACAATGGGCCTAAGGATAAAATGGTATCTGCATTCAAAGCATATGCTTTCCCGTACCATAGCCCCACCGCCACCATGGGGCACTCTGTTCACATCATTGACATCAGCAAACCGCTGGCCCACACGCGCTGTATATGCTGTCTGCCATCTGCCTAGTACAGTTGAAATGGTAATCAATCCGTGACGAGCACACTTCTCAGGCGTGCTAATGGCCATCGAAGGTGGGCATTTGTCCACTAAAGTCGGTTCAAGACACTGGTGAGGACGACGAGCATGTAGACGAGCTTCCCTGAGACTGTTTCTGACATTTGTGCAGAAATTCTTAGGTTTTGCAAACCCACAGTTTCATAAGCTGTCTGGGTGGCTCGTCTGACTGTCCCGCAGGTGAGGAAAATGGATGTAGAGATCCTAAGCTGGCGTGGTTACACGTTGTGAGGCTGCTTGGACGTACTGCCAAATTCTCTAAAACAACATTCAAGGCAGCTTATGTTAGAGAAATGAACATTCTCTGGCAACAGCTCTGGTATACATTTCTGCAGGCAGCATGCCAATTGCATGGCCCCTCAACTTGAGACATCTGTGGCATTGTGATAACTGCAAAATGTAGTGGGCTTTTGTCCCCAGCACAAGGTGCACCTGTATAATGATCATGCTGTTTAATCAGTTTATTGATATGCCACACCTGTCAGGTGGATGGATTATCTTGGAAATGAGAAATGCTCACTAATGGGGATGAAAACAAATTGCACAAAATATGAGAGATGAGCTTTTATGGACATTTCTGGGATCTTTTATTTTAAAGTGTTGTGTTTACAATGCATTTGGAATGTATTCAGACCCCTTGAATTTTCCACATTTTGTTATGTTACAGCCATTTTCTAAAACTGATTAAATTGTTTTTTCCCCCTCATCAATCTACACACTACCCCATAATGACAAAGCAAATTTATTCAAATGAAAAAAAAGAATTTTCATTTACATAAGTATTCAGAAACTTTACTCAATACTTTGTTGAAGCACCTTTGGCAGTAATTACAGCCTCGAGTCTTGGGTATGACGCTACAAGGTTGGCGCCTATATTTGGAGAGATTCTTCCCTGCAGATCCTCTCAAGCTCTCAGGTTGGATAGATGGGAGCATCGCTGCACAGCTATTTTCAGGTCTCTCCAGAGATGTTCGATCAGGTTTAAGTCCGGGCTCTGGTTGGGCCACTCAGGGATTGTTGAGACTTGTCCCGAAGCCACTCCTGCGTTGTCTTGGCTGTGTGCTTAGGGTCGGTGTCCTTTTGGAAGGTGAACCTGGAGTCTGGAGGTCCTGAGTGCTCTGGAGCAGGTTTTCATCAAGGATCTCTCTGTACTTTGCTGTGTTCATTTTTGCCTCGATCCTGATTAGTCTCCCAGTCCCTGCCACTGAAAGACATGTCCACAGTATGATGCTGCCACCACCGTGCTTCACCGTAGGGATGGTGCCAGGTTTCCATGCCTTGGCACAATTCTGTCTCGGAGCTCTACGGACAATTCTTTCGACCTAATGGCTTTGTTTTTGCACTGTCAACTGTGTGACCTTATATAGCCAGGTGTGTGCCTTTCCAGATAATGTCCAATCAATTGAATTTACCATAGGTGGACTCCAAGTTGTAACAACATCTCAAGGATGATCAAAGAAAACAGGATGCACCGGAGCTCAATCTCGAGTCTCATAGCAAAGGGTCTGAATACTTATTTGCATAAGGTATTTGTTTTATTCTTTTTATTTTTTGCCTGTTTTCGCTTGGCCATTATAGGGTATTGTGTGTAGATTGCTGAGAATGTTTTATTTATTTAGTTTAGAATAAAATGTAATGTAAAAAATATTGAAAAAGTCAAGGGGTCTGAATACTTTCCAAAGTCTTTTTTTTTTTTTGACCAGTGTTTTTAGTCGACCTTATGACTCCTGGCTCATTTCCCTTGTTTTGCCAAGCTTCCTCTGATAGTTGACTACATCTAAGTAAAACCAAATTTATTCCAGTCATGGTCGAAGCTGAAGGATGATGAAACTCAACCATTGTTTGTGATTCCAGGGAAATGGATAAGAACAGCTGATCATTGCCCACAAATATACCAAATGCCACTTGACAAGCATGTATGTATCCCCTTCATAAAACAAGCAGTCCCAGGTAGACCACATCACACAGGGGCCTGGCCAAGGCTGTTGCTTCTCTTTCCGGTTTGGATGTTAAGTATTTGCGTCGAACCTCAGTGTTGCGGCCACCGTCCAGGGCTCTCCACTTTGTTTGCCCTTCATATTTAAATCCTCTTGTATGGCCTCTGTTTGCCAGCAACCACTGTATTATACTAGAGAGGAAAGGAAATTCTATAGACATCCAAATAAGTTCTGCAGGAACCAGGCATGCCTCTCACCTGCAGCCTGGACACACAGGACACGGTAGAAGCATTGGATGTACTGTAGAGTAGACAGCTCCTACTTGAATGTGGTTTGAGGTAATGACCTCCACACTTTGGACTTCATCCATTCCCACCACATCCCCTTGATGTAAAAAGCACACCCATCCAGGAGCAGGGTTGGGGAGTAACTGATTACATGAAATCATGTAATTTGATTACAAAAAAATGAATCAGTTACTTTACCAGCTAAAATATTGTCATCAGATACTTTTGAAAAACTAGATTACTTTTATTTAATTATTTTAAATTCAGAAAGGATGTTGGCAAAATGTTTAAGTTTGTTTCACCTGAGCAAGTCTGACCTCAAGTCAGAGACACCTATGATCAAAGTTTATTGGTTGCGTACACAGATTTGCAGATGTTTTCGCAGGTGCAGGGAAATGCTTGTGTTTCTAGCTCCAACAGTGCTGTAACACCTAACATGACTAGAATACAATATACAGTGCCTTCGGAAAGTATTCAGACACCTTGACTGTTATGCAACAGCCTATTCTAAATTTGATTAAATTAATAAAAATCCTCAGCAATCTACACACAATACCCCACAATGACAAAGTGAAAACAGGTTTTTAGACATTTTTGCAAATTTATAAAATGTAAGAACAGAAATACCTTATTTACATAATTATTCAGACCCTTTGCTATGAGACTCAAGATTGAGCTTAGGTGCATCTTGTTTCCATTGATCACCCTTGATGTTTCTACAACTTGATTGGAGTCCATCTGTGGTAAATTCAATTGATTGGAAATTATTTGGAAAGGCACACACCTGCCTAAATAAGGTCCCACAGTTGACAGTGCAAGTCAGAGCTGAAACTGAGCAATCAGGGGGGGGGAGGGCTTTGGTCAGGGAGGTGAACAAGAACCCATGGTCACTTTGACAGAGCTCCTGAGTTCCTCTGTGGAGATGGGAGAACCTTCCAGAAGGACAACCATCTCTGCAGCACTCCACCAATCAGGCCTTTATGGTAGAGTGGCCAGACAGAAGCCACTCTTCAGTAAAAGGCTCATGACAGCCCACTTGGAGTTTGCCAAAAGGCACGTAAAGACTCTCAGACCATGAGAAACAAGATTATCTGGTCTGATGAAACCAAGGTTTAACTATTGGCCTGAATGCCAAGCGACACGTCTGGAGAAACCTGACACATTCCCTACGTTGAAGAATGGTGCTGGCAGCATCATGCTGTGGGGCTGTTTTTCAGCGGGAGGGACTGGCAGACTAGCCAGGATCGAGGCAAAGATAAACTGCAAAGTTCAGAGATCCTTGATGAAAACCTGCTCCAGAGCGCTCAGGACCTCAGACAGGGCAAAGGTTCACCTTCCAACAGGACAACGACCCTAAGCACACAGCCAAGACAAAAGCAGGAGTGGCTTTGGGACAAGTCTTTGAATGTGCTTGAATGGCACGGCTAGAGCCCGGACTTAAACCTGATTGAACATCTCTGTGCAGCAACGCTCCCCATCCATCCTGACAGAGCTTGAGAGGATCTACAGAGAACAATGGGAGAAACTCCCCAAACAGAGGTTTGCCAAGCTTGTAGCATTAAACCCAAGAAGACTTGTACCGACAACAAAGTACAGAGTAAAAGTTCTGAATACTTATCTAAATGTAGTATTTCCTTTTTTATTTGAAAAATATTTCTAATAAATTGTTTTTGCTTTGTCATTACGGGATATTGTGTGTAGCCTAAAAAAAATGTGTAAAAAGTGAAGGGGTCTGAATACTTTACGAAGGCACTGTATACATATGAAGTGGTCACATGTAGCTCTGTTAGAGTATTGTGCTTGCAACGCCAGGGTTGTGGGTTTGATTCCCATGGGGGACCAGTATGAAAAATTGTATGCACTCACTACTATAAGTCGTTCTGGATAAGAGCTTTTGCTTAATGACTAAAATGTAAGTGGCTAAAACAGTATGTAAACATGATTAAAGTGACCAGTGTTTAATGAATATGTCCATAGGGCAGCAGTCTCTAAGGTGCAGGGTAGAGTACCGGGTGTTAGCTGACTAGTGACCGTGACTAATGTTCAACGCAGGGTACTGGGCACAGGCCGGCTAGTGGTGACTGTTTAAAACCTGTTATGGCTTCATCCCTTTGTTCTTAATTTCCGCCTGAAGACATATCCTAATCTAACTGTCTGTAGCTCAGCCCCAGAGGCAAGGATATGCATATTCTTGGTATTATTTGAATTGAAACATTCTGAAGTTTGTGGAAATGTTCATTGAATGTAGGAGAATATAACACAGTAGATCTGGTGGAAGAAAGAGCATGTTTTCTGTTTTTTATTGTTGTAGTATCATCTTTCACATGTACTAGAATAGCCACACAGTCAGATAGGATGCTGGAGATAATTTTGATGGATAGTAAAAGAGGGCAACTGTAGGTGTGCAAAGTTTCAGACTGATAACTTCAGGAATGGGTGAGCTACATGACATTTAGCATGAAGTCACCCAGGTGTCCCCACACAAGTTGCCCAAATGTACCCAACTGGCTGAAATGGTGAAATGACCTATAACTATATACAGCAGTGCAAATAACTATATACAACATATCAAAAAGCAATTCTAACACACACACACAAAAATTGTTTAAAAAAAATATGAGAAAATAAATATAAAAAATAAAAAAACAGTACACACCTTGGAAGTCCTCTTCACAATATTTTGCTGCCTGTGCCATGTCCCATAGCAGTCTCTTTCTGATGTAAAGCAGAGGCAAACTGAACAAGTGGTGCATTTCATGTGACACAGAACACAACGATGCCTCCATGCTGTGCCCTTTTGGCCCTGAGGCACAGTTATGCCTGCAGTAATGAACTGTGGCATATGAACACCACTGGGGGCAGAGGTAGAGCGGGCAGCTTGGCACCGGGGGCTCCCAGTCGGAGTCACTATCACTGAAATAAAACATTAAAAAAATATTTGTATTGTATGAGCCTTTTATCATCACATAAAATAAACAGATATGTATTGTATAGAGCAGAAATAACAGTCCCTAAGGTGAAGTGCTGTTCCATTCAACTCCGGCCAGTGTTATATATATATATATATATATGTATATACACACACCCAAACAAACCAACACACACACACACACACAAACCACACATTTCATTGCAAAAAAAACATTTTTTTTATATATAATATATATATATTTTTATATTTCATAAAATGGCATTAGCACTTACCTGTCCAGAAGTACATCCTGTCCTTGCAGAAACAGCTCCTCAGTTCGTTTGAATCATAACACTCCAAGATTCCTCAAACAAAAAAATCTGTCTCACTTTCACTTTTTCACTTTAGATTTTGACTTCGCTTTATGAAATCGTTGAAACTACAACTTTCCGAAATACAGCCTCCGTAAAAAGCCTTACAGCAACTCCTCTGATCGTCAAGGCGATCGTCAACCCAAAACCATTACATACTGGCGTTTACCTCAGCTCATTGGCTATCTACCCAGCTAGATTTCAAGAAGATTAGTGGTCTTTGGGCAGAAATATAGTCAATCAATGAAGCTTCGCTAAAGTGATTGGTGCGTAATGATTGGTCTCCCCCTCCCCCTCCCCCCTTAAAAGACCTAGATGCACTATTGTAAAGTGGCTGTTCCACTGGACGTCATAAGGTGAAAGCACCAATTTGTAAGTCGCTCTGGATAAGAGCGTCTGCTAAATGACTTAAATGTAAATGTAAATGTAAATGTAAGGTAGTCATTGCTCGTTGTCTTCAAATCAGTTCACTTCAGTCAATATTCCCCGCAAAAAAAAACAATGATGTTTGGCTGTGTTGCAAACATCCAGAGGAATGCACTGAAACCAACCATGACTAGATAAACGATTGTTTACGGTGTGTAATTACGTTGAATGCTCTGTAAAAAATTGATAGAGATGGAATTCACGGCACAAACGGGTTACAAAATGTTTCGATTTAGGCTATAAAAATGGACTTTATCAAAGAAAACGGCACTTCATTTGATCACTGGGACCCTCAGGAAGAGAAATAAGAGCAAGATATCAGAATGGAAGTCATAATTTTACCTTCAGATGGGAATGTGTAAAAACTGTCATGGCGGAAAATGTTTCTGTTGTTGATTGCTCTTCTCAAACAAAAGCATGGTTTTTTTGTCCTCTGTAATAGCTATTTTAAATTGGAAAACGTAGTTTGATTACCAAGATTCTAATCTTTTGAAGGGTGTAAGACACTTGCATTTTCAAGAATGTTTAATGTTAAAAAGTTGTATTTTTAGTTGTCACTCTGAAATTTCCCCTGATGTTGATCCATGTATGGGGATCGCAGCCATAACAGGTTTTAAGAGTCTGATGACACACCAAATGCGTTTGATGGATCCTTTTTGTCTTCTTCTAATGGATTTTAAGGGGAAAGAAATCAGATTACGTTACTGAGTTTGGGGAATCCAAAATTACGTTACTGATTACAATTTTGGACAGGTAACTAGTAACTAATAGATTACATTTAGATAGTAACTTACCCAACTCCCCTGCTCTGAATGCACACATAGGGGTCTCTCTCTCTGGCCGGGTGCTCTGGTTAGCACACGGATTGGGAAGCTAGGTCATAAATGAGCCATTGCCGGGGCGGCGAATGGGCAAGCTGGTAGCCCTGCAGCCTGAGCCATACAAGACCTGCCTGGTGCCCCATAACAGCCTCATTAGAGCAGGGCTGTCTACTGTGTTGCTGCCTCTGCCCTCCCCTTCCTCTGTACCTTCCATTGGCCTGAGAAGCCCAGCAGCTGTTCACCAAGGGGGGGCCTAGGCCAATGCCTGCCTGATCCCTGAATCTCACTGATGGGGGTAGGGATGCAGCAGATGGGGTCGGTCAGTGGAGGGATTGGCCTGGGTAGGGTGAGGTGTTGTGGAAGGGGGAATTTACAAGGGGGTAGTAGTAGTGGTTGTTGCTCAGACTGGGTTGAAAGAGTTAGTTGGTTGGACGTATGAAGGGGGGAGTAGGGTTCTCAGCAGGTTCTCAGCTACAGTAGGATCTAAACAGGGTCTCAGCTGGGGTCTCAGCTGGGGTCTCAGCTGGGGTCTCAGCTGGGGTTCAGCAGGGTTTCAGCAGGGTCCCGGCTAGGGTCTCAACAGAGTCTCAACAGGGTCGCAGCTAGGGTCCAGGCAGGGTCTCAGCTGGGGTCTCAGCAGGGTCTCAGCAGAGTCTCAGCTGGGGTCTCAGCAGGGTCTCAGCTACATTAGATTCTCGGCTGGGTCTCAGCTAGGGTCTCAGCTGGGGTCTCAGCTACAGTAGGGTCTAAGCAGGGTCTCAGCTAGGGTCTCAGCAGGGTCTCTGCTTGGGTCTCAGCTAGGGTCTCTGCTTGGGTCTCAGCTAGTGTCTCAGCAGGGTCTCAGCAGAGTCTCAGCTGGGGTCTCAGCAGGTTCTCAGCTACATTAGATTCTCGGCTGGGTCTCAGCTGGGGTCTCAACTACAGTAGGGTCTAAGCAGGGTCTCAGCTAGGGTCTCAGCAGGGTCTCAGCTAGGGCCTCAGCAGGGTCTCTGCTTGGGTTTCAGCTAGGGTCTCTGCTTGGGTCTCAGCTAGTGTCTCTGCTTGGGTCTCAGCTGGGATCTCAGCAGGGTCTCAGCAGGTTCTAAACTACAGCAGGTTCTCAGCTACAGTAGGGTCTCAGCAGGGTCTCAACAGGGTCTCAACCGGGTCTCTGCTTGGGTCGCAGCTGGGGTCTCAGCAAGGGTCTCAGCTAGGGTCTCAGCTGGGGTCTCAGCTACAGTAGGGTCTAAGCAGGGCCTCAGCAGGGTCTCAGCTAGGGCCTCAGCTGGGGTCTCAGCTACAGTAGGGTCTAAGCAGGGCCTCAGCAGGGGTCTCAGCTGGGGTCTCAGCTGGGTGTCAGCTAGGGTCTCAGCAGGGTCTCAGCTAGGGCCTCAGCAGGGTCTCAGCTAGGGCCTCAGCAGGGTCTCAGCTAGGGTCTCAACAGGGTCTCAGCTGGGGCCTCAGCAGGGTCTCAGCTAGGGCCTCAGCAGGGTCTCAGCTACAGCAGGTTCTCAGCTACATCAGGTTCTCAGCTACAGTAGGTTCTCAGCAGGGTCTCAGCAGGGTCTCGCTAGGGTCTCAGCTGGGGTCTCAGCTGGGGTCTCAGCTGGGGTCTCAGCTGGGGTCTCAGCTACAGCAGGATCTAAGCAGGGTCTCAGCTGGGGTCTCGGTAGGTTCTCAGCTACAGTAGGGTCTCAGCTAGGGTCTCAGTTTAGGGTCTCAGCAGAGTCTCAGCTAGGGTCTCAGCTGGGGTCTCAGCTGGGGTCTCAGCTGGGGTCTCAGCTAGGGCCTCAGCTAGGGCCTCAGCAGAGTCTCAGCAGAGTCTCAGCTGGGGTCTCAGCAGGTTCTCAGTTACAGCAGGGTCTAAGTGGGGTCTCAGCTGGGGTCTCAGCAGGGTCTCAGCAGGTTCTCAGCTACACTAGGGTCTCAGCAGAGTCTCAGCACGGTCTCAGCTGGGGTCTCAGCTCGGGCCTCAGCAGGGTCTCAGCTAGGGCCTCAGCAGGGTCTCAGCTCGGGTCTCAGCAGGTTCTCAGCTAGAGTAGGGTCTAATCGGGGTCTCAGCTAGGGCCTCAGCAGGGTCTCAGCTCGGGTCTCAGCAGGTTCTCAGCTACAGTAGGTTCTCAGCAGGGTCTCAGCAGGTTCTCAGCTACAGTAGGTTCTCAGCAGGGTCTCAGCAGGGTCACAGCTAGGGTCTCAGCTACAGTAGGGTCTCAGCAGGGACTCAGCAGGGTCTCAGCTACAGTAGGGTCTCAGCAGGGTCTCAGCTTGGGTCTCAGCAGGGTCTCAGACAGTAAACACAAGGGCAAACGGCCTGGGAGTGAAAACGTTTTTCGCTTTTTGAGTTTTTGTGACTTGAAGTTTCCATTAGTCATTAAACGTGTGTATCTGTTTGTTTTGTGTGGATGATAATGAGACAGATACATAGGTAAGGATCATGGGCTTTCCATCTCTATGTATGTGGACAGGACAACAGTAGCTTTGAAACACTACCTGATGCAATCTCTGAAGTCAATATATACTACATGAGTGTATAAAAAAATGTTTCTATTTCTTTTTACCCTCTTCTCCCCAATTTCATGATACCCAATTGGTAGTTACAGTCTTGTTCCGTTGCTGCAACTCCCCTACGGACTGTGAGGTGAAGGTCGAGAGCCATGCATCCTCCGAAACACGACTCTGCCAAGCCTCAGCTTGCAGGCGCCCGGCCCACCACAAGGAGTCGCTAGAGCGTGATGGGACAAGGACATCACGGCCGGCCAAACCCTCCCTTAACCCGGTACGACAATGGGCCAATTAGGCGCCACTTCATGGGTCTTCCGGTCACGGCCGGCTGTGACACAGCTTGGGATTGTAACCCGGGTCTGTAGTGACGCCTCAAGCACTGCAATGCAATGCCTTAGACCGCTGTGCCACTCGGGTAAATTGAATATATACATTTTATGGTAAATAAAACAAACTGTACAACAAACAAACAACATTACAGATCCAGAACAAAAATCAGTTTTTCCAAAATTTGCTGTTATGCAGATTGATGTACAATTAGTGCCTTGCCCCTCTAATCTCCATATATTGTGACTCAGTGGTGGTTTTCATTGGCCAGAAACAGCACCCTGTCTTGAGTAACAGTAGCAACATGGCTGTTAGACTGTGGCTGCATGTGGCTGGACATTTGCCGGCCCTGTGTCTCCAGAACGGACAAGTGTCGGCGCCAGTAGTGTCCAGACTCGTTCCGGCAGCTGCTGCGACCACACACCCCTCCCCTACCCTGACAGATGTAATGTCACCACCCATCAGCTTTATGGCGCCTGGGCTGTTGTTAATTTAAATATTTGATTTGCCCAGGAGGGACAGCCCTGTTTGGGCAAGGGGTTGAAAAGAGCTGGGTGGCTTATCAGCATGACCTACAGAAGATACTTAGACAGTTGACTTGACACCATGGCAGGGTGTTTGACTTGACACCATGGCAGGGTGTTTGACTTGACACCATGGCAGGGTGTTTGACTTGACACCATGGCAGGGTGTTTGACTTGACACCATGGCAGGGTGTTTGACTTGACACCATGGCAGGGTGTTTGACTTGACACCATGGCAGGGTGTTTGGGGAAAACAAATTGCCAAAGTCTTTGGAAGTCCATTTTGGAACGTTATGAGGCTTGGAGGACATTTTGGAACATTAGGAGGCTTGGAGGACATTTTGGAACATTAGGAGGCTTGGAGGACATTTTGGAACATTAGGAGGCTTGGAGGACATTTTGGAACATTAGGAGGCTTGGAGGACATTTTGGAACATTAGGAGGCTTGGAGGACATTTTGGAACATTAGGAGGCTTGGAGGACATATTGATATTGTGGGACAGGAGGAGATGTAACACCTAATAGTCCGAATTTACCATGTAATATCATCACATTTAGTACAATGATTATTTTGTTCCAATAGTTTTAATTATTGTAATTATTTGGGGGGGAGAAACAGGAAAAATCTCTGCACACTTCTCTTTTAATAGAGGCTAAGCTTTTGGTCAGTCGACCTTCAGAGCATATCTCCACAAACATTGTAAAAAAAAAAATGTATATATATAATAATCTGTCAATGTGAAGTTAATCAGCAGAGTGGATGTACAGTAACATTTGGGTTAAAGGCAATATAAAGGCCTGAATTCCACTGCCAATAATAGTCTTTATCATTTTATAGTGTGAAAATTCTCCTTCCATAACACTTGACTCTCAGTATATTTCTCTTCACATAATCCCCATTCACACCTTGTTCAAAATCCCTCAAACATCCTAAACAACTATGAAGGTGACCTCTAATCTTCTTTTGTCTGTTTTTCAAGGCATTATTGAAGTATTTTAATTTATTCCGTATAGTATGCCATCAGAGAAAAGGTAGAAAGAGACTAAAGGCTGGGTTTACAGCTAATCACAGCGAAGAGGTAGAAAGAGACTAAAGGCTGGGCTTACAGCTAATCACAGCCAAGAGGTATAAAGAGACTAAAGGCTGGGCTTACAGCTAATCACAGCCAAAAGGTACAAAGAGACTAAAGGCTGGGTTTACAGCTAATCACAGCGAAGAGGTAGAAAGAGACTAAAGGCTGGGCTTACAGCTAATCACAGCCAAGAGGTATAAAGAGACTAAAGGCTGGGCTTACAGCTAATCACAGCCAAGAGGTATAAAGAGACTAAAGGCTGGGCTTACAGCTAATCACAGCCAAAAGGTACAAAGAGACTAAAGGCTGGGTTTACAGCTAATCACAGCCAAGAGTTATACAGAGACTAAAGGCTGGGCTTACAGCTAATCACAGCCAAAAGGTACAAAGAGACTAAAGGCTGGGCTTACAGCTAATCACAGCCAAAAGGTACAAAGAGACTAAAGGCTGGGTTTACAGCTAATCACAGCCAAAAGGTACAAAGAGACTAAAGGCTGGGCTTACAGCTAATCACAGCCAAAAGGTAGAAAGAGACTAAAGGCTGGGTTTACAGCTAATCACAGCCAAGAGTTATACAGAGACTAAAGGCTGGGCTTACAGCTAATCACAGCCAAGAGGTATACAGAGACTAAAGGCTGGGCTTACAGCTAATCACATCCAAAAGGTCCAAAGAGACTAAAGGCTGGGTTTACAGCTAATCACAGCCAAGAGGTAGAAAGAGACTAAAGGCTGGGTTTACAGCTAATCACAGCCAAGAGGTAGAAAGAGACTAAAGGCTGGGTTTACAGCTAATCACAGCCAAGAGGTAGAAAGAGACTAAAGACTGGGTTTACAGCTAATCACAGCCAAGAGGTAGAAAGAGACTAAAGACTGGGCTTACAGCTAATCACAGCCAAAAGGTACAAAGAGACTAAAGGCTGGGTTTACAGCTAATCACAGCCAAGAGGTAGAAAGAGACTAAAGACTGGGTTTACAGCTAATCACAGCCAAGAGGTAGAAAGAGACTAAAGGCCGGGTTTACAGCTAATCACAGCCAAGAGGTAGAATTCCAGTGCTGATCTCGAGGAAAAACTTCATCCAGCTGGATTCAAAGTCTCTGAGGGAAAGCACCTTGTTCTACCATCTGGGACGGCAGACAACCCACAGCCCCATTAAGATGCCACATTAAGGGACTGCTGGTAATTGCAAGATACAGCAGAATGGAGTGCACCTAGCAATACATTTTAGTGTCAGAGAGAAAGAGAGGGGGTTTGAGGGGAGACAAACTTAGTTAACACAGTGAAATTCATCTTGTAGCTTCTGAATACTGCCAAACAGATACTAGTACACTTGTTCTTTTCTCTTCCCCCATATGGTTGCAGCTGAATGTTGGTATTGTTCACTTTGTCAGTGATCCTGAGAGATGTGGGAGCTCTAATGATAATGCAATGTGCAGATGTGTTCAGGGAAAGGGGGCCGTCGTTAACTCACACAGTCGGCTACAGTGCCCGTTCCTCCTCACATCATGATAGATGCTGTCCTGCCTGCTCAGAGATGACCTTCTGTAGGAAAAAACACTCCTCTGGGGCTTCCACATCACAGTTGTGCAGGTGTAACAGAGATACTAAGACTGAGGCATGGGATTTGTTTCCAACTTTTCTGTTCTGAGTTGGAGTTGTTTGTTTAGTAAGTGATGATCCAAGGGGCATTACCATGGCATGGTTTCCCTGAGAGGGCTCTTTGAACATCTGTTGCCAGAAGCGTCTAGTTAGACATGCTAATTGTCCCAAGCGGTGGACACTAGTGCATAGTACGTTAAACTAGAGGAGTCTGAATAGGTCAACATTACCTATAGGAGGTGAAGGTTCAGCTCTGATTTCTTATTTTACACTATTGCAGCGATATCTATATATATCTTCCACTTCCAATGTAATGCTAAGTACAAAGCACGTATAAGACCTAATTGACAACATACATCGACGGGGTTGTAGTGGAGCAGGTCAAGAGTTTCAAGTTCCTTGGTGTCCACATCACCAACAAACTATCATGGTCCAAACACACCAAGACAGTTGTGAAGAGGGCAAGACAACACCTTTTCCACCTCAGGAGACTGAAAAGATTTGCCATGGTTCCCCAGGTCCTCAAAAAGTTATACAGCTGCACCATCGATTGCATTCTGACGGGTTGCATCACTGCCTGGTATGGCAACTGCTCAGCCTCTGACCGCAAGGTACTACAGAGGGTACCGCGTACGGCCCAGTACATCACTGGGGCCAAGCTTCCTGCCGTCCAGGACATACACTGTTGTTCAAAAGTTTGGGGTCCCTTAGAAATGTCCTTGTTTTTGAAAGAAAAGCACATTTTTTGTCCATTAAAATAACATAAAATTATTCAGAAATATAGTGTAGACATTGTTCATATTGTAAATGACTATTGTAGCTGGAAACGGCAGATTTTTGTATGGAATATCTACATAGACGTACAGAGGCCCATTATCAGCAACCATCACTCCTGTGTTCCAATGGCACATTGTGTTAGCTAATCCAAGTTTATCATTTTAAAAGGCTAATTGATCATTAGAAAACCATTTTGCAATTATGTTAGCACAGCTGAAAACGGTCATCCTGATTAAAGAAGGAATAAAACTGCCCTTTTTTAGACTAGTTGAGTATCTGGTTCATCAGCATTTGTGGGTTCGATTACGGGGTCAAAATGGCCAGAAACAAAGAACTTTCTTCTGAAACGCGTCAGTCTATTCTTGTTCTGAGAAATGAAGGCTATTCCATGCGAGAAATTGCCAAGAAACTGAAGAGCTTGTACAACGCTGTGTACTACTCCCTTCAGAGAACAGCGCAAACTGGCCCTAACCAGAATAGAAAGAGGAGTGGGAGGCCAACATCCCGGGGGCGCCTCTTCACTGTTGACGTTGAGACTGGTATTTTGCGGGTACTATTTAATGAAGCTGCTAGTACACTTGTGAGGTGTGTTTCTCAAACTAGACACTCTAATGTACTTGTCCTCTTGCTCAGTCTAATGTACTTGTCCTCTTGCTCAGTTGTGCACCGGGGCCTCTCACTGCTCATTTACAACATTAACAATGTTTACACTGTATTTCTGATCAATTTGATGCTATTTTAATGGACAAAAAATGCACTTTTCTTTTTTTTTAAAAAGAGGACATTTCTAAGTGACTCAACTTTTGAACAGTAGTGTATACACTAGGCGGTGTCAGAGGAAGGCCCAAAAAATTGTCATAGACTGTTCTCTCTGCTACCACACGGGAAGAGGTACCGGAGGACCAAGTGTAGGTCCAAAAGGCTCCTTAACAGCTTCTACTCCCAAGCCATAAGCCTGCTGAACAATTAATCATATGGCCACCTGGACTGTTTATTATTTATGCATAGTCACTTTACCCCAACCTACATGTACAAATTACCTCAACTAACCTGTACCCCCACGCATTGACTTGGTACTGGTACCCTTTGTATATAGCCTTGTTATTGTTATTTTATTGTTAGTTTTTATTAAATTATTTATTTAGTAAATATTTTCTTAACTCTTTCTTGAACTGCTTTGTTTGTTAAGGGCTTGTAAGTAAGCATTTGGTGCATGTGACAAATACAATTTGATTTGATATACAGTACCTGTGTTGCACAATGCCAATGCAACCCGATATTGGACAAATCTCCCCATGTCACGTTTCAACAGCTCTCTTTGATATCCGACTGATAGTATTATGTTGCCTTAAATAAGACAGCAGAATGTGTTGCCTGTGCCAGGTCCCACAGGCTGGGCCCATGTCTCTCCCTCTCTAACCCAGATCAGGATGCAAGCATTAATCCTGGGAGAGGGCCTGGGGCCACCCCAGCACTGCTGCAGGTTGGTGGGGAGAGAGGGAGGTGACAGATGGGGCTTGCTACTCCAGAGCTAGGAGGGAGTGGAGAGGTTGGCATCTCAGGGTGAGAGAACACAGTGACACTCCTGTTCCTGCGCTAAACCAGGCTTGAACCACGCAGGCAGCATCCACACACGCTCAAACACTATGCAAGGATACATAGGCTACAGGATTTATGGGCTTACTTCTCGCACACAAGCATGCTACAGTCTGAATATACCACACCAAGTATCTCTGTTCGGTGTATCACAGTGCTACAGTCTGAATATCAAATCAAATCCAATTTCATTGGTCACACATATTTTGCAGACGTTATTGTGGGTGTAGAGAAATTGTGTTCCTAGCTCCAACAGTTCAGCAGTATCTAACAATACACACAAATCTAAAAGCAAAAAAATGGAATTAAGAAATAGATAACTATTAGCATGAGCAATGCCGGAGTGGCATTGACAAAATACATTAGAATAGAATACAGTATGTAGGTCTGAATAATGCAGTAATGATGCGTTGGGCAGAGTGCACCACCCTCTGGAGAGCCCTGCGGTTGCGGGCGGTGCAGTTGACATACCAGGCGGTGTTCCAGACGACTGTGTGGTCACGCTCTCCGAAGCCGATGTGAGTAAGACCTTTTAAACAGGTCAACATTCACAAGGCCACAGGGCCAGACGGATTACCAGGACGTGTACTCCGAGCATGCCCTGACCAACTGGCAAGTGTCTTCACTGACATTTTCAACCTGTCCCTGACTATGTAATACCAACATGTTTCAAGCAGACCACCATAGTCCCGATGCCCAAGAACACTAAGGTAACCTACCTAAATGACTACTGACCCATAGCACTCACGTCTGTAGCCATGAAGTGCTTTGAAAGGCTGGTCATGGCTCAGATCAACACCATTATTCCAAAAACCCTAGACCCACTCCAATTTGCATACCGCCTCAACAGATGATGCAATCTCTATTGCACTCAACACTGCCCTTTCCCACCTGGACAAAAGGAACACCTACAGTTGAAGTTGGAAGTTTACATACACTTAGGTTGGAGTCATTAAAACTTGTTTTTCAACCACTCCACACATTTCTTGTTAACAAACTATAGTTTTGGCAAGTCGGTTAGGACATCTACTTTGTGTATGACACAAGTAATTTTTTCAACAATTGTTTACAGACAGATTATTTCATTTATAATTGACTGTATCACAATTCCAGTCGGTTAGAAGTGTACATAGACTAAGTTTACTGTGCCTTTAAACAGCTTGAAAAATGCCCAAAAATGACGTAATGGCTTTAGAAGCTGCTGATAGGCTAATTGACATAATTTGAGTCAATTGGAGGTGTACCTGTGGATGTATTTGAAGGCATACCTTCAAACTCAGTGCCTCTTTGCTTGACATCATGGGAAAATCAAAAGGAATCAGAAAAGACAGCAAAGACCCCCACAAGTCTGGTTCATCTTTGGGAGCACTTTCCAAACACCTGAAGATACCACATTCATCTGTACAAACAATAGTACTCAAGTATAAACACCATGGGGCCATGCAGACTTCATATCGCTCACGAAGGAGACGCGTTCTGTCTCCTAGAGATGAACGTACTTTGGTGCGAAAAGTGCAAATCAATCCCAGAGCAACAGCAAAGGACCTTGTGAAGATGCTGGAGGAAACAGGTACAAAAGTATCTATATCCACAGTAAAACGAGTCCTATATCGACATAACCTGAAAGGCCGCTCAGCAAGGAAGAAGCCACTGCTCCTAAACCGCCATAAAAAAAGCCAGACTACAGTTTGCACCTGCACATGGGGACAAAGATCGTACTTTTTGGAGAAATGTCTTCTTTTCTGATGAAACAAAAATAGAACTGTTTGGCTATAATGAAGGAATTTAGATGCACCTGTCTACTGTAGCTGTCACATTGCTAGTGATTTTAGGGCCGGGATGATACCAGTATCGCAATACTCCTTGGTAGTGTGGCAAGGAAGCATAACACAAAGCGGATTTAACTCCTTTAGGAAAGCAGTCCTAATGTTGGAAACAGACATGATGTTGTCATCCAGAGTCACATGTATTTATTTATCAAGCTGTAGCACACAATATATTACAGCAGGTTTTTAAAGGACTAAAGGGTTTGATCTGCTATGTGATTTCATTTTTGCCATGGACAAAATATTATCGTCCCAGTCCTATGTGATCTGTAAAGGTATTGTGAATAATATGCAACGGGGAGGAAAGTTGGATTCCTCAACTCCCATAGCTGTCTGCCTGCTCCCTGGAGGCGCCCTCTGTCTTGGCTCACCCACATGTGGCTCTGTGTGGGGTGCTGCCTTGTTCTCCGTGTGTGTGTGTGTGTGTGTGTGTGTGTGTGTGTGTGTGGCCTCCTGACTCACCTCTGCAGCAGGCAGGTGCCGGAGCGGTCTGGAACAGACTGACGCGTGCAGGGGGGCTTTCTCATGGCAGCCTGTCCAAACCTCTCTTCACACACACACACACACACACACACACACAGAACCGATCTGTAAGTAATCAGTGCCTCAACACCAAGGGCGTCCACAACACAACAGCTCTGATTGGTTAGGTAGAGATAGTCTGCCTACTCCACATTGACGTACGTATGGCCTGAGTCTAAATACTGTATTACTTACTGTTTACTATGGAGTCTAAATACTGTACTACTTACTGTTTACTACGGAGTCTAAATACTGTATTACGTACTGTTTACTACGGAGTCTAAATACTGTATTACGTACTGTTTACTATAGAGTCTAAATACTGTACTACTTACTGTTTACTATGGAGTCTAAATACTGTATTACTTACTGTTTACTATAGAGTCTAAACACTGTACTACTTACTGTTTACTATGGAGTCTAAATACTGTATTACGTACTGTTTACTGTGTGGTACTTAGTTTGTACTACTACAGTTGAAGTCGGAAGTTTACATACACTTAAGTTGGTGTCTTAACTCGTTTTTCACCACCCCACAAATTCCTTGTTAATTAACAAACTATAGTTTTGGAAGTCGGTAAGGACATCTACTTTGTGCATGACACAAGTCATGTACAGCATGTCAGAGAGAAAGAGTTAGAGTTAGTAGAGAGAGAGTTAGTATGGAAACATGCTGTACCGATGGCTAACTCTCTCTCTCTCTGTCAAAGTCATCTGTACAGCAGGTTTCCATACTAACGCTCTCTCTGTCATAGTCATCTGTACAGCATGTCAGAGAGAGAGAGTTAGAGTTAGTAGAGAGAGAGTTAGTATGGAAACATGCTGTACAGATGACTATGACAGAGAGTTAGTATGGAAACATGCTGTACCGATGGCTAACTCTCTCTCTCTCTGTCATAGTCATCTGTACAGCAGGTTTCCATACTAACTCTCTCTCTGTCATAGTCATCTGTACAGCAGGCTTCCATACCTCTTACCATCCATACTGCCCACTCTTGCCTCTTACCATCCATTCAGCCTACTCTTGCCTCTTACCATCCATAGAGCCCACTCTTTAGTCTTACCGTTCATTCAGCCTACTCTTGCCTCTTACCATCCATACAGCCCACTCTTTAGTCTTATCGTCATTACAAGCCCACTCTTGCCTCTTACCATTCATACAGCCCACTCTTGCCTCTTACCGTCATTACAGCACACTCTTGCCTCTTACCATCCATACAGCACACTCTTTAGTCTTATCGTCATTACAAGCCCACTCGTGCCTCTTACCTTCCATACTGCCCACTCTTGCCTCTTACCATCCATTCGGCCCGCTCTTTCTTCTTACCGTCCATACGGCCCGCTCTTGCCTCTTACCGTCCATACGGCCCGCTCTTGCCTCTTACCGTCCATACGGCCCGCTCTTGCCTCTTACCGTCCATACGGCCCGCTCTTGCCTCTACCGTCCATACGGCCCGCTCTTGCCTCTTACCGTCCATACGGCCCGCTCTTGCCTCTTACCGTCCATACGGCCCGCTCTTGCCTCTTACCGTCCATACGCCCGCTCTTGCCTCTTACCGTCCATACGGCCCGCTCTTGCCTCTTACCGTCCATACGGCCCGCTCTTGCTCTCTTACCGTCCATACGCCCGCTCTTGCCTCTTACCGTCCATACGGCCCGCTCTTGCCTCTTACCGTCCATACGCCCGCTCTTGCCTCTTACCGTCCATACGGCCCGCTCTTGCCTCTTACCGTCCATACGGCCCGCTCTTGCCTCTTACCGTCCATACGGCCCGCTCTTGCCTCTTACCGTCCATACGGCCCGCTCTTGCCTCTTACCGTCCATACGGCCCGCTCTTGCCTCTTACCGTCCATACGGCCCGCTCTTGCCTCTTACCGTCCATACGGCCCGCTCTTGCCTCTTACCGTCCATACGGCCCGCTCTTGCCTCTTACCGTCCATACGGCCCGCTCTTGCCTCTTACCGTCCATACGGCCCGCTCTTGCCTCTTACCGTCCATACGGCCCGCTCTTGCCTCTTACCGTCCATACGGCCCGCTCTTGCCTCTTACCGTCCATACGGCCCGCTCTTGCCTCTTACCGTCCATACGGCCCGCTCTTGCCTCTTACCGTCCATACGCCCGCTCTTGCCTCTTACCGTCCATACCGCCCGCTCTTGGCTCTTACCGTCCATACCGCCCGCTCTTGGCTCTTACCGTCCATACCGCCCGCTCTTGGCTCTTACCGTCCATACCGCCCGCTCTTGGCTCTTACCGTCCATACCGCCCGCTCTTGGCTCTTACCGTCCATACCGCCCGCTCTTGGCTCTTACCGTCCATACCGCCCGCTCTTGGTCTTACCGTCCATACCGCCCGCTCTTGGCTCTTACCGTCCATACCGCCCGCTCTTGGCTCTTACCGTCCATACCGCCCGCTCTTGGCTCTTACCGTCCATACCGCCCGCTCTTGGCTCTTACCGTCCATACCGCCCGCTCTTGGTCTTACCGTCCATACCGCCCGCTCTTGGCTCTTACCGTCCATACCGCCCGCTCTTGGCTCTTACCGTCCATACCGCCCGCTCTTGGCTCTTACCGTCCATACCGCCCGCTCTTGGCTCTTACCTTCCATACCGCCCGCTCTTGGCTCTTACCGTCCATACCGCCCGCTCTTGGCTCTTACCGTCCATACCGCCCGCTCTTGGCTCTTACCGTCCATACCGCCCACTCTTGGCTCTTACCGTCCATACCGCCCACTCTTGGCTCTTACCGTCCATACCGCCCACTCTTGGCTCTTACCGTCCATACCGCCCACTCTTGGCTCTTACCGTCCATACCGCCCACTCTTGGCTCTTACCGTCCATACCGCCACTCTTGGCTCTTACCGTCCATACCGCCCACTCTTGGCTCTTACCGTCCATACCGCCCACTCTTGGCTCTTACCGTCCATACCGCCCACTCTTGGCTCTTACCGTCCATACCGCCCACTCTTGGCTCTTACCGTCCATACCGCCCACTCTTGGCTCTTACCGTCCATACCGCCCACTCTTGGCTCTTACCGTCCATACCGCCCACTCTTGGCTCTTACCGTCCATACCGCCCATTCTTGGCTCTTACCGTCCATACCGCCCACTCTTGCCTCTTACCGTCCATACAGCCCACTCTTTCTTCTTACCGTCCATACAGCCCACTCTCTCCTCTTACCGTCCATACAGCCCACTCTCTCCTCTTACCGTCCATACAGCCCACTCTCTCCTCTTACCGTCCATACAGCCCACTCTCTCCTCTTACCGTCCATACAGCCCACTCTCTCCTCTTACCGTCCATACAGCCCACTCTCTCCTCTTACCGTCCATACAGCCCACTCTCTCCTCTTACCATCCATACAGCCCACTCTCTCCTCTTACCGTCCATACAGCCCACTCTCTCCTCTTACCATCCATACAGCCCACTCTCTCCTCTTACCATCCATACAGCCCACTCTCTCCTCTTACCATCCATATAGCCCACTCGTTCCTCTTACCATCCATACAGCCCACTCTTGGCTCTTACCATCCATACAGCCCACTCGTTCCTCTTACCATCCATACAGCCCAGTCTTTCCTCTTACCATCCATACAGCCCACTCGTTCCTCTTACCATCTGTTACGAATCCCTTTTGGCCCGACAGTCTAGGGGGGGATGGTAATGAGACCCGTAACATAACTCATGCAAATTATTATTGTGACAAAGTAAAAGTGTGCACGAAATAACCACGACAACAGAAATCTACCGTCAAACTCTAGGTTTATTTATAAACACACGGTAATGGGGGGAGCAGGAAAAGGGGCTGAGCTGGACCCAAGAAAAGAAACAATAAGTATTCAAAAACACCCCTAAGCTAGACTAGCCTACTTTAACAACAGCTAACTAACTAACTAACCAAAAATACAGTGGGTGGTCCGCCCAGTTCTAACTAGTGTATTTAACAAAGTTCACCTACGAGTAGTGTATGCCCATGGGCGACTTGTCTTGGTTTCCCCCTTTTCCCACCAGCAACAAACACCATAACCCAAAAACAATACTCACAGGTGATGACAAAGTGCTATGAGGTGCTTAAACAAAAGAGAGGTTACGACACAAAGCGAGAGTGAAACACAGAGACCTACAGACATGGCATTTACAGAGAGATTGAGCTAGAGATTGAGCTCTAGAACAAACAAATGATGGGGTTTTTAAACCATGGGGAAGGAACTGTGATAGGATAGGAAGTAGGAGGAGGTGTGTCTTCTGATTGATGATTGATTGTTGACTGATTGGGGAGTGATGATTTTCACCTGTGAGGGGAGAAGGAGAGAAAAGAAACACACACACAGGATACACACACACACAGGATAACTGTATCCGTAACACCATCCATACAGCCCACTCTTTCCTCTTACCATCCATACAGCCCACTCTTTCCTCTTACCATCCATACAGCCCAGTCTTTCCTCTTACCATCCATACAGCCCACTCTTTCTTCTTACCATCCATACAGCCCACTCGTTCCTCTTACCATCCATACAGCCCACTCGTTCCTCTTACCATCCATACAGCTCACTCGTTCCTCTTACCATCCATACAGCCCACTCGTTCCTCTTACCATCCATACAGCCCACTCGTTCCTCTTACCATCCATACAGCCCACTCTTTCCTCTTAGCCCAGTCTTTCTTATTTGTGGAGCTACATTATTTTTTCCCACTCCTCGAAAGACTCACACAAAAGAGCTGTCGGGAGTGTGATCTCATACCATACAAGCCCCCCAAAAAGTTCCTGGGGGAGGGTGTGTGTGTGCGAAGGGTATGGTGTTTGTGTGCGAGGGGTATGGTGTTTGTGTGCGAGGGGTATGGTGTGTGTGTGTGAGGGGTATGGTCTGGGCCCCTCTAACAGAGACACTGACATTCAAGTTCGAGACAACTGCTTTGTCTGGGTGGAGACAAAGTGCTTGTTGCTAGCCTTCTGTCTTTGTATGCTGAGTGCTTGATGATGGGATGCTTTTTAAATACGCAGACAATCAAAAGAAAGGCAAATTCCTCCCTCCTGTCTGTTATCGTAACCTTTTAAAAGTTCTGCCCTTGTACACTTCTCCCTTTTTTCTTCAGACTTAATGCTTCATTCAATCCATTTTAATTCCACGGCACAACTGCAAACATTTAATGTTTGGCATTGAAAAATCAGCAAGTTTAGAGTTGTGTGGTTATTGGTTAGTCATTTTTATTACCTCCTATGTAGAATATTTGCTCTCTAGATATTTGACCTCAATTAAAATTGTTCTGCAAAGGTATACTTAACTTGTGTATCTGATGCAACAGTATCTCCTATCAAATCCAATCAAATCAAATGTATTTATATAGCCCTTCGTACATCAGCTGATATCTCAAAGTGCTGTACAGAAACCCAGCCTAAAACCCCAAACAGCAAGCAATGCCGGTGTAGATGCACGGCTTCCTATGGCTTCTTGAGAATGTACTGCAAGACTTCTAATTCTTCAACAGCAACAGTCATCTCAAGCAAATCAGCCTTTTGTTTGTGGGGGTGTTAGGATACATTTTTCATATGAAGCAGGACACTTAGTGCAGACCTATTCAGTATGAATGTTTGTAACTTCACTGCCATAGCTGGCCTTGTGGAAGCATGTGATTGTCTCTTCCCTGCCCAGGCGCTCACAGCTTGGTAGAGAACTGGCTCACACAAACTTCTGTGTTGTAGCTACAAGCTGGTCGCCGATTCCAACATGTTGAGCCCACTACCCTTCGGCACAGAGAAATGTTTCTGCAGCTGCCATTTTGTCCCCGTTCCTTACGTAAACAAAGGACAGATACAAATTAATGACCTAAATACACCCAGCTCCATCTGAGAGCAAATTGTATTCTTCAAGCAGATGTTCAGGAGCCTAGTGTAGCTAGCAATAATGAAGTAGGTAAAGGTTCATTATTTTTCATGACACTTTCAAACAATACATAGTTACTTAGGGTCATTAATAGTGGTGATATTTTTGTATTTCTAATGACTATTTTTGGGACTTAAAGAAAATCCATAGTGTCAACTTGATGTCATTGCTCCTGTCTAAGGAGTGGAATTCAATAAATGAAATACTGAAAAAGGTGCACATGTGATAATATTGCATGGACATAGTTAAAACTGATGTAAAAATAAAGGTGTAATGAATATTTTGAAATAATATTATGATGCCTGGATGTAGTTATTATGATGCCTCTGAATAGGCAACATGAATAAATCTACAAGTTACAAACACATGTTTCATAAACAATATCATGCCTGTGAAAAGAGAAGCAAATCTTCCAGTGATTGGGAGATGGGGGTGTTAAGTGTTGCTGGTGAAGGGGGGTGGCTTTCAGCATATGACCATCTGTAGTAATGCCCTATTGAATAACTCTCACTGTGGTCAGTCCTTAATGCATCTGCAAGGCCAGGTTTGCAGAACAGCTAGACATTAGATAAAGCTGATTTGTTTCTTGGAAAACTGTACTTGAGGAGCTTTGGCAGGAGGATGTGTGAGTGAGTGTGTGTGCGTATTGTGGAGGGGGGGTTCTTGACAAGCTGCTGCACATTTTCTCAGTTCCAGCCCACGCCTGAGCCAGCCAGATGTATTAACACACACACACACACACACTGGCCCTGCAACAACCAGGGCCCAATTTAGATCCACAGCCCCCCCCCCCTTCACACATACTGCCATGCAACTACAGTGGCCCAATCTAGAGCCTCTCCTGACACACACACACTGGCCATGCAACTACAGGGGCCCAATCTAGATCCACAGCCCCCCTCACACACAAACACACACTGGCCATGCAACTACAGGGGCCCAATCTAGATCCACAGCCCCCCCCACAAACACACTGGCCATGCAACTACAGTGGCCCAATCTAGAGCCTCTCCTGACACACACACACTGGCCATGTAACTACAGGTGCTCAATCTAGAACCACAGCCTCTCCCCACACACACAGACACACACAACATGGCATAAAAAAATGAATAATGCCAAGGCTTCCCTTACCTTCATTGCTGATAGATATAGTGTTTTCATATATATTATGATTATACACTAAGTACAGAATCACAGTCACTATAGTTAGTTCTGAAGAGCAATGCTAGAATATGTTGAATTACTCAGATGTGTAAATATAGCTAATATATCGCATTAAATGATACACACTTAGGGTTGTGTGTAATTGTCAGTGTTGGGGAGCAGTGAACAACAAGTAACTAAACTACATTTTGCAGTAGCTTGGTGACAGTAGCTTGGTGATAGTTTAACTAAATTCAAGTCAAGGTTATGTTTTCAGTAGTTAATTACTTTTAGCCATGTAGCGGTGTAGCCAACTACTGGAACTACACACTACTGTTTTACCATGTAGCGGTGTAGCCAACTACTGGAACTACACACTACTGTTTTACCATGTAGCGGTGTAGCCAACTGCTGGAACTACACACTACTGTTTTGCCATGTAGCGGTGTAGCCAACTACTGGAACTACACACTACTGTTTTGCCATGTAGCGGTGTAGCCAACTACTGGAACTACACACTACTGTTTTACCATGTAGCGGTGTAGCCAACTACTGGAACTACACACTACTGTTTTACCATGTAGCGGTGTAGCCAACTACTGGAACTACACACTACTGTTTTACCATGTAGCGGTGTAGCAAACTACTGGAACTACACACTACTGTTTTACCATGTAGCGGTGTAGCTAACTACTGGAACTACACACTACTATTTGCAAAAATAAAATATGGGTGAAGTAGGCAAGAATTTACTTTATTTTTTGGCATCAGACCTTCCTAATTCTCACTTGAAACATTGTTTGTGTGATTAATAGGCTAAATTAAACATTATGTTAATATCTATTCTTGTAATCTGATATTTACATATGATAATTTTTCACAAAGTAATTTGGATGTAGTGAACTACTTTTTCAAAGTAACTTTAGTTAGGTAAACTATATATGTTTAAGGGTAGCTTTAGTGTAGCTTAACTTCCTCCAGTGTGAAGTAAAAGGTAGCTTGGTAAACTATATTTTCAGAGTAGCTTCTCCAACATCGGTAATTGTAACATTTGATTGAGCTTGTATCTAATACATACAGGCCTCTGAGAAGTCCAGTCGGTTTAAACACTTATGAAATTAAATTAAGAAAAAAATGTATATTACAATAATTTCAGCAGATGACATCTTCCTTCTGTTAAAATATGACTGTGGCTCTAAGCTGTATTAATAAGTATAATAAGCATTTAACTAATCCTCTAAATGTGCAGTAGTTTTGTGCCGACTGAATGGGACCCATGTTATTCACTCTTTATGTGACAAATTAAACACACATTTACATTGGAGTTGAGTTTTAAGGATCTTATAATTTATTGCAGTTTGCACACCATTTAAAAATTTCAACAACAGCACACCAAAAAAGTACAAAACTAAACAGCCTTAGAATTTACTCCCCTTGAGAAAAAAACAAGACATACTATGATTGTCAAAGCTAAATGCTTAAATCCAGAAAAATAAACCAAATCTGACAGGGAAGCAAATATATTTGAATCAAAATCTGCTTATTTTTCAGACAGTGATTGTCCTTTTCAACCAATTTCTTTCTATTTCCCCCCTCCCCTCTCTTCATTGTCGTCTACATTTGAATGTTTTTTCCCCCCATTGGCCCTTTCCTGTTTTCAAGTAACCAAAGTTGGATTGATGTAAACGGAGATGCTTATTGGATCATTTCACAGCTTCCTTTCCATTTCAAAAAGGTCAATAAACAGTCCAGTTACACAGACTTTCAGTGTTCCAGTGATAACGTGAAAATAAACCAAGCTGTTTACAGTAGTTTAAGGCGGTCAAGTACAATAAGAAGTCAGCAATAATTGTAAATAAGTCTTCAAATAGAGAGCTAACTCACATATGATATATTTTCCATGGATGCAAAGAGATCAATTACCACTGTGCAAAATGCCATGAGTGTGTGCAGTTGGCAAGGAGCACCCATGTCACCAGCTGATGCTGCCACCACCACGTCCACTGAAGAGCAAACCAAACCCCCGGACCAGTGTGGACATGCCAGACATGCCAATGTGCAGACATTCATAACCATACTAATAACAACTGAGTTTGTGTAGAGTTCAACTTTTGCTTTTGTTCGATTGATTGATTCCATGATTTTTGTGCACAAACATTTTTTGAGTTGCAGATTTTTTTCTCAGAATGTTCACATTCCTAAAAATGTGAAAAATCCTAAATAAAATATTGAAATAAAGAACAGTTCAAATGAAAATGAGATATTATAATATTAAGGTTAACTCAATCATTTCACGATTAAATACATCTCCTCTTGAATGTAATAGTATCCATGATTTCGTGAATCTATCATTTATAACTGTAATTTTCATAAAGGCATATTTTCAGCAATAAATCTCAGTTAAATAAGCTTTAATGGTGCAATCAAGCATGCCAATTCTCCCCCTTCAAAAGTAAGGATTACGCTTTCAGTACAAAACACGCACATGTACATACATACAGTATGTACATAGGAGCACTCAAACAGATACACACAGACATTCAAATTAGGATTGTGTAGTGCTGCTCTCTGATTCTTCAGCTTTTACCATTTAAAACAGAAAGAACCTTCAGGAGTACTCAGGCTTTACTGTTGAAACAGAAAGAACCTCCAGGAGTACTCAGGCTTTACTGTTGAAACAAATAACCTTCAGGAGTACTCAGGCTTTACTGTTGAAACAGAAAGAACCTTCAGGAGTACTCAGGCTTTACTGTTGAAACAAATAACCTTCAGGAGTACTCAGGCTTTACTGTTGAAACAAATAACCTTCAGGAGTACTCAGGCTTTACTGTTGAAACAGAAAGAACCTTCAGGAGTACTCAGGCTTTACTGTTGAAACAAATAACCTTCAGGAGTACTCAGGCTTTACTGTTGAAACAAATAACCTTCAGGAGTACTCAGGCTTTACTGTTGAAACAGAAAGAACCTTCAGGAGTACTCAGGCTTTACTGTTGAAACAAATAACCTTCAGGAGTACTCAGGCTTTACTGTTGAAACAAATAACCTTCAGGAGTACTCAGGTATGAGCAGGTGAGCATCTCTCTCATAGATCAGTGTGAAACCTTCTCATTGGCCGCACAGTTAGAAAACAAGTGTCAAATAAAAATATAAATAAATTACCCACAACGCTTACTTAATGTCGATGAGAAAGCAGAAAATACCAAAGCAGAATGTTAACTGGATATAGCTACAGTAGTTGGGAACCTTAACTCCTTGATCACCATGCAGCAGAGTAGACTGTGATGAAGTGCTGTGTGGGCGGGAGGCAAACACAGTAGAGGAGATCTTCAGTAGATAAGTTAGGTCACTACTGGCGTTCAGCCCACACTGCCACCTCTGTCAGTCTGAAGACAAACTTCACATTCCGTTACACAAACACAAACCCAAGACCAGTGCATTGACACAATATCTTCACAGCCCAGAAGAACATTTCAAAGGAGTCCCGACAGACTCTCAAAAGGAGCAAAGAAAAGAAATAAACTACTTAAGAATTAAATAAGTTCATTTAGAATACACCCCCCCCAAAAAAAAAAAATCATATTCATGCATTTTCCATAACTGGAATATTCTGTGTTTCTTAACCGACTGCACCCTTGGATATTCACATAGTCTGTTCTATATTTGCTCAATTACAGTGTACAGTTATACAGTAATTCACATTTCAAATATACAGGTTGGACTTCATGCAATATCAGATCCCATTTTCCAAAAATAAATCCATAATCACTACAGAAACCTATAGGATACAGCCAAATGAAATTAAAGGGATGTTTAAAGGCAGCAGATAGATTTAAGAAATTGTATAATAATCATTCATAAAGAATTTTAGAAAATACTTGAATTCATGTGAAAAAGGAAGCTGTACATTGCATGAGTGCCATATGTCTTTCATCAGTCAAGAGCTTAAGGAGCAGAAGCTTGTTAGAGAAGACCTCTTTCCAGTTTCCTTAAACACACACACACACACACACACACACCAATGAAATTTGATAATAAAAATATAGTGCACTATATACACACATATTAATACACACACACATATGTGTACTGGTATAAATTGATGAGCAGTACCCGTTTAGTGTATTCTAATAATCTTCAACGTCAGTGTGTTACCTGAACACTTCATATGGTTGTCGTTGAAGGTGTGCCTTAGATTAAGGAGTGTATCTATACACAAGAAGATGACATAACACTGGCTGTTGATACCAGCGCCCATGTTTTTTTATATTGAACTAAATCTGAACAAATAAAAGATTAGAACAGAACGAAGGACTGGAACTGAAAACAGTAGTAACATCTTCATGTTCTATTAAAGTGCCATTTAACCAGATTTGGTAATGTACGTACAAGAAACATGACTAAATCAGACCCCTCTCCTACCCACAACCCGTGCTCCAACTCCCTTACCTCTCTGCCCAACCTACCCACAACCCGTGCTCCAACTCCCTTACCTCTCTGCCCAACCTTCACTGACACCTCACTCATTTAGCTTAAAAACAAAGGAGTCCTGATTATTTCAGCAGGCTTCACTTCCACAGTTCTTGAGAACTATCCTCTATGGTCCAGTCCCTGTGGAGGGTGGGTAGGTTGAGGCCTTCACTCTTGACAGAGAGCGAGTTGACCAGTTCGCAGTGGAACTTGCGGATGTGGCGGTACAGGTCCCCGGACTGGGTGAAGCGCCGCTCGCACCACTTGCAGGCGTGCGGCTTCTCTCTGGTGTGCACCACGGCGTGCCGGCTCAGGTTGTGAGAGTACTGGAAGCTCTTACCGCACGTGGTGCATGTGTATGGCTTCTCTCCAGAGTGAGTCCGCTCGTGGCGCTTCAGGGTGTACATGCAGGAGAACGTCTTGCCGCAGATGGAGCAGGTGGGCACGTTGATGTCGCTGGCGGGCTTGGCGCGCACGCCTTCCTGCTCGCGAAAGTGTGTGCTGAGGTGGATCTGGAGGATGTGCGGACTGGGAAACACCTTGTTGCACAGCGGACACATGAAGATCTGAGTGTGAGGGGCGTTCAGCATATTAGACACGTAGGGCAGCAGGGTGCTGTCGATGCTGGCCGTCTCAACCTGGGCCCTTTCACTCTCTCCACCCAGCATGTCATTATTGCTGACCTTGTCGTCACGCTCCAGTTCACTGGCCAGGGTGGCATCACGCAGGGCTGACAGGTGGGCCTCCAGGCGTCTGTGAGCATGGCTGCTGACCAAGTGGTGGTTCAGACCTCCGTTGGTTCTGGGAGGGGTGGCTTTGGGCCCGCTGTGGTCCATCTCGTAGTCACCACTCACCAGGTCCTCATGGTCTGAGCCCGTGTTCTTCTCCTGCTTCACCTGGACCAGGGTGCCCTGCAGGCTATCTGGCATCACCACACCACAGAAGTAAGGGTTATTGGACAAGGCCTCGCTGGGCCCAGTCAGGCTGGACTTCACAGACAAGTCCAGGACACAGTCTGCATCCGACGACACTCTGCGGGAGCCACGGGAGCCCACAGACCTCCGGGACAGGGAGCCTATAGAGCTGCTGGGGCTGCCAGTTGGGGATTGCAGCTTGGGGGGACTGCCATCTTCCCCTGGGCTGGTGGCAGTGGCCGGGGTGCCTGCCCGGTCAGTGGGTAGCCTTATCCACAGGCTACTGGGGTCCTGCTTGGACTCCAGGTCCTCATCGTCACTGGGCAATAGGTCAGCTGTGGCTGGTTGGCCCGTGCTGCCCTCGGAGAAGCTCCCTAGTTTGTCAGAGCAGCTGGAAGCGTCCTCCTCCTTCTTGGTGCTGTCTGCCTCCGCAGTGGCTTTGTGCTTCAGCTTCTTCTTGCAGACCTTGACAATGTGGTACATGTGGAGGAAGCTGGCAGCAGCCAGCACATCCTCCACGGGCAGGGCTTTGAACTGGAGCTTCCCCTCGTACATGAACTCCAGCAGGAGAGCAAACGCTGGGGCTGTAACAATGTCGCTGTTCAGATGAACAATGTCCCTTTTGTCCAGCTGGTCCTTGTAAAAGAGATGGAAGTACATGCTGCATGAAGCCAGCACTGCTCGATGGGCCCGGAACTGGGCATCGCCGACCAGCACAGTGGAATCACAAAGGAAACCCTGATGCCTCTGCTCACTCAGACACTGTAGCAAATGTCTGCTGTGGTCTGGGAACTCCATGATGTCTTCATAACCTAGAACAGACAGCAGATGTTAGAGGCACATTATTTTAGAAGATGTTAGAGGTACATTATTTTAGAAGATGTTAGAGGCACATTATTTTAGAAGATGTTAGAGGTACATTATTTTAGAAGATGTTAGAGGTACATAATTTTTGTTTTAGCTTGTAGACAATCTGTCTGGATCCACTCACCCACTCTCACCTCATGCACTCACTCACCCACTCTCTCACTTACTCACCCACCCACCCACTTTCTCACTCACTCACTCACCCTCTTTCTCACTCACCCACTCACTCTCTCTCTCACCCACTCACTCACTCACTCACTCACTCTCTCTCTTACGCACCCACTCTCTCTTACTCACCCACCCACTCTCTCACTCACTCACCCACTCACCCTCTCTCTCACTCACTCACCCTCTCACTCACTCACCCTCTCACTAACTCACTCACTCACCCTCTCACTCACTCACTCACCCTCTCACTCACTCACTCACCCTCTCTCTCACTCACTCACCCTCTCTCTCACTCACTCACCCTCTCTCTCACTCACTCATTCACTCACTCACCCACTCTTTCACTCACTCACTCACCCACTCACTCACTCACTCACCCTCTCTCTTACGCACCCACTCTCTCTTACTCACCCACCCACTCTCTCACTCACTCACCCACTCACCCTCTCTCTCACTCACTCACTCACTCACTCACTCACTCACTCACTCACTCACTCACTCACTCACCCTCTCACTCACTCACTCACCCTCTCACTCACTCACTCACCCTCTCACTCACTCACTCACCCTCTCTCTCACTCACTCACCCTCTCTCTCACTCACTCATTCACCCACTCTTTCACTCACTCACTCACCCACTCACTCACTCACCCTCTCACTCACCCTCTCTCTCTCTCTCTCACTCACTCACCCTCTCTCACTCACTCACTCACTCACTCACTCACTCACTCACTCACTCACTCACTCACTCACTCACTCACTCACTCACTCACTCACCCTCTCTCTCACTCACCCAAAAGGGAACAAAAATGTGCCTACACAAGAAATCCTTGACATTTTAAAATACATTTACAAAACTGTCACTAAAACATCACCAAAGACACATTTTCCTTTTTAGATTCTGCTAACATGTTTTACCACCAACAAACTCCAACTTTCAGACACACAAACACCAAATAAAAAACAGGTAGAGTCTAATTGCTCCATAAACCTAAATGTTTCCGGACAATATTTGGGAGAGGTGTTGCTCTAGACTGCGACCAATGGCTGCTCCACATGATCACAGAGAGGCTTCAGCAGCTAACCTCCTCCTGGTCACACAGATGTCTCCCCGCCCGCCTGCTAACTGAACTGCTTCCACGCTTTACTCTCCCAGCTCCTAGTGAGGTTATTTTTAATAACCCACATTGGCCAGGCCAGACTCTTTAGGTAACAGGATTTCAGGTACACATGCAATCCTCACATACACAAGCTACCGATTCCAGAGGCCTACTGTAAGTATACTGAGAATAACGACTGTACACGCGGAATTGAATGGTTTGAAAAACAGGTTGCCTTGTTGGTAATTACAAAAGGCCTTTTATTGTCAACTCCCACTGCTATTTATATTTGCTAAAAAGAGAGTCCTATTCCAGAAAAGCATTTCATTAAATAAACTTGAATAATAGAGATTCATACTTTTGAATGAGAAAAAAAAAGATCACACCTGTAAACCAAGTATCTTTTTTTTTGCCTGAAATAATACATGAGCCTGAACATTAAGCAGTTAAATAAACCCTTTTGAATGTGAGTGAACAAGTGTGTGATCCCCCTCACTGGAGCAGAGTTTCCTTAATGGGAGGCTTACAGGGACAAGGATGTCCAACACCCAGGCAACTCCCACCACCCCACGCTCCCCCTCCTCAAATCTTTCTAGAAACCGCACATCCTCCCGAAAGAGAACGCACTGAAGATTTACAGTACAATCACTTTAAGTGCCCTGTAGTCTACAGCCATCCTAATCCTTAAGATGGCTAAAAATAAAGATAGTAGGACAACTCACAAGGTAGCAGCGATCAAATTAGGGGTCTGTCAGGACAGAGAGGGACGGAGAAGGAGGCTTACAAACATCTGATCCAGCTGACTGTGGCCATATGGCAGCTGCTGCCCAGATAAAGAGATTAAGACTAGGAGGAGTGCGATTACAGCTGTCTAGCCAATTCAGGCAGCTCAAATCTGCAACTTCTAAATTAGTCACCACCAACAGAAAAAATGAACACAAGCCAGGGAAAGAGGACATCAGGCTTTCAAGTCATTTCAAATACAGTTATTTTGTATTTTTTTATTGAACCTTTATTTAACTAGGAAAGTCAGTTAAGAACAAATTCTCATTTACAATGACAGCCTACCGGGGAACAGTGAGTTAACTGCCTTATTCAGAGGCAGAACAACAGCTCTGGGATCCGATCCAGCAACCTTTCGGTTACTGGCCCAACGCTCTAACCACTAGGCTACCTGCCGCCCCAAAAGTTAGATTTAAAAGGTTGAATTATTCTTAGTAGAAATTACCCTATAGATTTGTATTTTTTTTTTTTTTTACATTGCTTGTGGATGTTTTAACCAGAATAACTTTGAGTATAAAGATTTACAATTTTGATAGTAGCAGTTATCTGTTGGATCAGATTTGATCAATTTAATACTGTGTTTACCAGACAATAAATACACGTTAAATTGCATTTAATCATTAGTTAAACACAAATTAAGAAATGTATTTTGGTTGAAACAAATGACAATAATTTCAACAAACATTCAACTCCAAGCCCAACTTGCTCACTACAAACCAGAGAAAAACTAGGAAAGCTCTTCCTGACTACACCAGTCCCCTGCTTAGCTACAGTAAACAACTACTGTACACATACACAACATGTAGACTAAATCCTTCACTTCCTATTCCATAGAGCTCTGACTAAAAGTAGCCTGACCCTGGGAAAAGCCCTGGAAAAGCCAGAGCTCATACAAAATAAAACCCTCCCAGGGCTCCGGACCCCTTCCCACAGTACCTGCAGTATGCATCAACTTGATTAAGTCCACTGTAGTAGAAAAGCTGGGCCGGCTGCAGCTTTTTTGCAGAATCAATGAGGGGGTAGGAGAAAGAAAAATGCAAACTGTGGAAGACAGATGCAAAGCGGAGGAGATGTTGGAGGGGAATGAGATACCTCCTCCTGCACACAGATCCGCACACACACTAACTCCCAGTCTGTGCATTAGAATAAAAGACTGGGGGATGGCAGCCTGTCAGCTGCTCTGACATCATGTTCAGATGGAAATGCTACCTCCAGCTGTGCTCCTTTTACAGCCATATGCTACTCCTCTACACTCTGCCACCAGCCTCTCCTTTATACAACTTTGGTTATTTTTTCTCCCCTCTCTCTAAAAAAAAGGGGGTACATGTATTGAGGTGCTTGGGTGGAAAACTAGACAACTTCCCCCTACGTCTTCACTCTAAAGGAGAACTTATGAAAATAGGTCTGTGTGAAAACCAACACTTTTTTTCTAACCTAGTTTCCTGCGCAATGAATTTAAATACCCTCAAGTTTTTGTGTGTTTTTTTTGCCGCCTGCTCTCCTTCCAGTAACCATAAACAAAGGCCAGCCCAGCACATTTTCAACTGACAGATCCACGCAGCTGATATTGTTTTCAACTTTTGTATGGTTCACTGCCCTTGCCATTACCGTAATTCATTTCCCTAACCCTTTGGACAACTGACAGAAAAATGTAGAAAATAACAATGGGAACAATCGTATTGACCTCATGGGTGATATTCTAAATGAAACAAAAACTACACTATTCCTTAATGGGCTGCCTAAAACTGACTACAGCTTCTGCTTTCTTTTGTGAAAGTATTCCACTCTTTCGTGTGAATATTTCAGTGGGTATTTTTATTCCACAAGGAATTCATTTATCTGCCATGTGAATGGATCACAGCCACACATCTATATGCAGCACATTATTATTCATATGAAACAATAACAATAATAAACAATAACAATAGACTGCTCCCGCACATTGGCCAACCGGGCTATCTGCATTGTGTCCCAACACCCGCCAACCCCTCTTCTATGCTACTGCTACTCTCTGTTCATCATATATGCATAGTCACTTTAACCATATCTACATGTACATACTACCTCAATCAGCCTGACTAACCGGTGTCTGTATGTAGCCTCACTACTTTTATAGCCTCGCTACTGTATATAGCCTGTCTTTTTACTGTTGTTTTATTTCTTTACTTACATATTGTTCACCTAACACCTTTTTTGCACTATTGGTTAGTAAGTAAGCATTTCACTGTAAGGTCTACTACACCTGTTGTATTTGGCGCACGTGACAAATAAACTTTGATTTGATCATATATTAAAAAAATGTTGTGTAGCCTATATAGATGTAAACTTTACATTCAAGACATTCAACATGTTCCTGTTGACATAAGGGGCATGTCTTAAATGTATTTTATTTTTTATTTCACCTTTATTTAACCAGGTAGGCTAGTTGAGAACAAGTTCTCATTTACAACTCCGACCTGGCCAAGATAAAGCAAAGCAGTGCGACACAAACAACACAGAGTTACACAAACGTACAGCCAATAACACAATGGAAAACATCTATATACAGTGTGTGCAAATGTAGTAAGATTAGGGAGGTAAGGCAATAAATAGGCCATAGTGGCGAAATAATTACAATTTAGCAAATAAATACTGGAGTGATAGATGTGCAGAAGATGAATGTGCAAGTAAAGATACCGGGGTGCAAAGGAGCAAAAAAACAATATGGGGATGAGGTAGGTGAGTGGGCTATTTACAGATGGGCTGTGTACAGCTGCAGCGATCGGTAAGCTGCTCTGACAGCTGATGCTTCAGGTTAGTGAGGGAGATATAAGACTCCAGCTTCAGTGATGTAATATAATTATCAAGTTTTGTTATGAAAATGTACAAGATCAAAACCTTTAGGAATTAATTGCAATTTATGCTAATGCTATACTTTAGAATGAGGAGAAACACACGAATATATAGGCCATATGTAGGCTGATAGAACAAACCTATGGCCAGATATCTTATGTTATTCATATATATCTTTACATTACCTTCAAATCAGTGACGCTGCAGGCAAATTGGAAAATTGGAGTTGCACCTAAATAATTATCCTATATTACCGATTCAGGATCCGAGGCTTTCACAGAACAGTCTATTCCTTTCACACACAAAAATGATATCATGTATCAATAAATAGCCCTAGAGTGTGTTTGGGTAATTGGCAACAATGTTACAACATTAATATTACAATTTGCAACACATAACACTTAATCCAAATATATACATTGTATCATTGCCATTGCCTTTCTTTGGATTAGCCTAGTCTACAAAAAGATCAAAAGACAGGAAACAACTGTCATAAATTAGCCATTACTTCCATAAACTTCTTGAGACCGGGCATGACACACTACTACCGATACAAGCAACTGATCAATGTATCTGTCAACCTCTGTAGGCTACTCCTCCAGGGTCTGGCTACCAACATTTCTCTGCGCTGCTGGTTCCAGAATGGAAGACTGTCGCGAGCAACACAACAGAACATTCGCAAGACTACAAATACAATATCTCTCGCGCCCACACACTAACGCAATCAAGCTAGCTAACCACCATGGTTAACAAAAAAAAGTACACGTTCGATCAGTAGTAGGCTATAGCAGTTCTGTAGCAGGCCCCGATACAATGCCGACAGGCACTACGAAGTAGCTAACATAGCAACTATTATGTGAACACAACAGTCGCTAGAAAGGATTATTACTTTTTCCTCTTTCATTCTTTAACCTCCTTTCATCAACCTTTCGGACTGTGGTATTAAAGGCACTTACAGACAACAAGCTCCAATGTCTTCCTGCGTCCTTCGTCAAATCCTATTGAGGCTGAAAAATAACTAGATTGACTTTCAACAAATGTCCATAACAACCTGCAGTGGCAGGAAAGACGGACCGAGCGAGCGGAGAGAGAAGGGCTGCGGCAGCCAGATGTTTCCGAGCTGTTGCTACTAAACTCCAGCTACGGTAGAGGTGTCTGACTGGCAGCGCAAAAGCCAATAGTGCTTGTGATAAGAAAAGTGAAGGCAAATTGGAAGCAGTCGTTGAAGAGGGAGGGATATGTCTACTGGGTGTAGGTTGACACCAGGCAACAGTGAGAAGGCAGAAAAAAGGCCAAGCGAACTGGTTCCCTGAACAGACTGGCGCAGAGCACAGAGTGAGCGAGAGGCTGAGCGCAGGGTTTCGTGGGTACTGTAGTCATGCATCGACCAATAGAGAAGAAGAACAGGTGCACTACCTTCATATTGTTGAAATAAAACTTTTGTCACCGGGTACAAAATGAGGACTGCAACGAAAAGGTCTGCGAATATAAGGCAATTCACGCGTAAAATAACTCCGTTGGAAGCGAGCAGAATGCATCAAGGTAGCACAATCAATTGTTCATTCATTGGTTTGAATAAAGTTATTTTCTTTCTAGGCATTTTTTTCTGGCTTTAGTCATTTTCCTATTGTCATGGGATAGCCTATAGATTTTGCAAGAATATTAAATAGTTTATGCATAATGTCATGATGAATAGGTTAGCCTATCATAGTAGTCCTATGTCTATAGGTCCTATCATTAGACAATGCTTAGCCGACTAAACTCAACTTTATGATTTACGTTGGAGTTGTGCGGTGACTAGCGTGTGCGGACTGGAGCTCCGACATCACATCAAATGTACTTTTTCATTAAAAAAACTACTGATGTCAGCAACCAAAGAAAAGCTACCTGAAATCAGTAGCTTAAAAAAATACATCTAAACTTAATTTTATGTGAAGTCGGATTACCCTTCCGCCCACGCTAGATGCAGTCGACTCCATAGTAAATCACGGAGTTGAGTTTAGTCGGCTAAACTATGATAAACTATCAGCAGGTTCATTCACTAGTGATACAATTAATGGCCCAAGTCTCTGTTTATTACAGTGTGTCTCAGGGACATACAATAAGCATGTCTTGATTTGATGTCGAATACGTCTACTCTCACGTCAATAATTAGCCTAATGTAATTAAAAACGAATAGGCTACTTTGTATTTCTATCTGTAATATATGTTATATTGTACAACACTATAACTTCATTTAAAGACGAGCAACATTATGCTGAAGTTGCATGTCTCCTTTGATGTGAGTTTAGGTTATATTTTATAGGCAAGATATTCTAAGACTTGGTGAGAACCTTATAGGTGATAAACACGTTATAAAACATTATATACTGTATTATAATATGGAGGTTCAAACTTCAGTCAATTTCGAGACACTTCATTAGAGCATCCAGTTTTGTAAGCAACGTAAAAAGTTGCACCGAGTGCCAGGGCAGTGATCACACATGCAGGACCGTAAATCTGGAGAACAAGAGAATCAGTTTGTGACTACAATCACATGAACAAAGATATAGGGGCCCCAAAGTTAACATGGGCCTATTGAGAGGTATTTCATGAATTTTCGAAGTGGTTTGATGTTATGTCTTACAGATGCTCCATATGTACATAAATACCAAATAACAGGTTGCTTGTGTGTTGAGGTTGTAGTGGAAATCCAGTCTAGACATTTACATTCCTAAATTTGTCCCAGTAAACTAATTGGTGTTACTAATAGAGTTCAAAACACAGTAATGATTCACAGTATTTAATCAAGAATACATTACATCTTTAAATGCACATAATGGCCTCATTATGTGACAAATGAGTGAATGTTAGCAGCATTGTTTGTAACAGATTACAATCCAGTAGTTGCTCTCTCTGATTATAGGAAAGCTCTGAGTAATTATCACATCAAATTATGTGATGATATGTCTATGTACCCAATTTGAATAACTGCTTCTGAATAAAATCTTCTGAAGATTTTTGAAAACAAGCAGGTATTGAGAAAATGCCCACTGCATATTTTGAAAAAGTTATTCCATATTTGAACAATGTTTTAAAAAACCTACTATTTATTTTGATAAATTCTTCAATTATGGATGGCTTGACATGAATGATCTTATTGATACGTAGGTTTCACCTTTTCACTTCTGAAATGTGTATTATTGTCAGAGGTACAGTAAAATCCAAACGCAATCACCAGCACTGTTTGAAACCTGACGCCAATGTGTTGTGCTCCTCCATCACTCAGAAGACCCTGTGATTTACATAAACAATTTTACTTTAAAACTCCTTTTGATCCCCAAATTATTTTTTAGTCAACATATGCTGGGCTGGAACAGACTTGTGCCCAAAACAGAGATCTTTGAAATGGTACTTTCTGCAGTTCTCTGTTCAAAACCAATGTCAAATATGATTTCTAAATATTGCCCATTTAGAGATGCCTTTTCATTTAGCAGTGAAGGACATTTGAGAAAAGTAATTTTCATCCTAACAATAGAAAGGCTGAAAATGCGCCAGTTTAATTTTGAGCAACATGATGTGTGACAATTAATCATTCCACAAATGCATTGCATTTCTTTGCAATTATATTATTGGAAATAAATAATTTATTATCTTTGTATATGTGTCAATATAAGGTTGGATATTTACATACAGCAGCAAATTAATTTCTCTGCATTTTGAGAGAGAGAGAGCGCGAGAGAGAGAGAGGCCTGTCTCTACAGTGATATACTATACACCAGCCTCTCCTTCTGCATTCCTTCCTCTTGGGGTCACTGTGGATTCCATGTTTGGGCTCCACATCTCTCTGACTGTCACAGTACAGGCAGAAAATCTTTAATAGTGATCAATGCCCACTGTAGTAGTCACATATTCAACATACATTTTTTATGATGAGAAATTATTAAATTATGCTAAAAATATTATTGATTTGTTTGTAAATGTAAAATACATGTCAGTGTTCTCTATAAGGTCTTGTACATATCTTGTACATTTTTTCTTTTAAACTTGTTTGGTTTCTTTACATGACACAGATGCCAACAGAGAATGTATGTTATATAGAAGTTATGTTTGGATTGTCTTATAGCTCTATTTGCCATTCTAAGCAAAAAAAGCAACAAAGTAAAATACATTTTTAAGCAATGTCTGTAAGAAGGCCTTTTCAATAGAGTACACAAAATCCCCCTCCACGTCCTCAATAACGACACACAATGACATGAAAACCTTTGTGCCCTATGAGTTCTGTAACAGACAACTCACCATTTTTGCTGGTCTGTGACTCAACGACTTCGCCCTCGGTCAGAGGGCAGCTTCACAAGAGTTACACACACAGGAGGTACACACACATTACAATGGTTGTTTCATTTCGGACGACTGTGTGATCACGCTCTCCGTAACCAATGTGAGCAAGACCTTTAAACATTCACAAGGCCGCTGGGCCAGACAGATTACCAGGACGTGTACTCAGAGCATGCGCGGACCAACTAGCAAGTCTCTTCACTGACATTTTCAACCATTCCATGACCGAGTCTGTGATACCTACATGAAGACCAACATAGTCCCTGTGCCCAAGAAAGCGGAGGTAACCTGCCTAAATGACTACCACCCAGTAGCACTCACTTCAGTAGCCATGAAGTGCTTTGAAAGGCTGTTCATGGCACACATCAACACCATCATCCCTAGATCCACTCCAATTCGCATACCGCTGCGACAGATCCACAGATGAGTCCATCTCAATCGCACTCCACACTGCCCTTTCCCACCTGGACAAAAGGAACACCTTTGTGAGAATGCTGTTCACTGACTACAGCTCAGCGTTCAACACCATAGTGTCCACAAAGCTCATCACTAAGCTAAGGATCCTGGGACTAAATACCTCCCTCTTCAACTGGATCCTGGACTTCCTGAAGGTCCACCCCCAGGTGGTAAGGGTAGGTAACAACACATCCCCCACGCTGATCCTCAACATATGTATGTACGGTCACTCTGGGGACAACGTCATCGATGCACTTATTGATGAATCCAATGACAGATGTGGTGTACTCCTCAATGCCATCTGAGGAATCCCGGAACATATTCCAGTCGGTGCTAACAAAACAGTCCTGTAGCTTAGCATCTGCTTCATCTGACCAATTTCTTTTATTGATCTAGTCACTGGTGCTTCCTGCTTTAATTTTGCTTGTAAGCAGGAATCAGGAGGATAGAAATATGGTCAATTTGCCAAATGGAGGGTGAGGGAGAGCTTTGTATGCATCTCTGTGTGTGGAGTAAAGGTGGTCCAAAGTTGTTTTCCCTCTGGTTGCACATTTAACATGCTGATAGAAATTTGGTCAAATGGATTTAAAGTGCAATAAGGAAGCGGCTACTAGGAAGTGCAGGGCCATAAATTAAGGTTACAGCTCAACGATGGAAAACAGGATAATACATGCGGGCAGCAGAGGCATCATGCCCATAGGGGCACAGGGGGCATGTGCCTCTTCAGATTGGTCCTGTGGGGGACACAGGGGCATGTGCCTCTTCCGTTTGGTCCTGTGGGGGTCACACACAGGACCAACGACATGCCACTGGCTTTGAGTAAAGCCAATGTGTCTATGTATGCGGATGACTCAACGCTGTGCACGTCAGCTACTACAGCGACTGAAATGACTGTAACGCTTAACAAAGAGCTGCAGTTAGTTTTGGAATGATGTTAGTCCTAAATATTTCCAAATATTGCCCCAACATGGAGCCCTTCCTTATTGCACCAACATGGAGCCCTTCCTTATTGCCCCAACATAGAGCCCTTCCTTATTGCCCCAACATAGAGCCCTTCCTTATTGCACCAACATAGAGCCCTTCCTTATTGCCCCAACATGGAGCCCTTCCTTATTGCACCAACATGGAAACCTTCCTTATTGCACCAACATGGAGCCCTTCCTTATTGCACCAACATGGAGCCCTTCCTTATTGCACCAACATGGAGCCCTTCCTTATTGCCCCAACATAGAGCCCTTCCTTATTGCACCAACATGGAGCCCTTCCTTATTGCCCCAACATGGAGCCATTCCTTATTGCACCAACATGGAGCCCTTCCTTATTGCACCAAAATAGAGCCCTTCCTTATTGCACCAACATGGAGCCCTTCCTTATTGCACCAACATAGAGCCCTTCCTTATTGCACCAACATAGAGCCCTTCCTTATTGCCCCAACATAGAGCCCTTCCTTATTGCACCAACATGGAGCCCTTCCTTATTGCACCAACATGGAGCCCTTCCTTATTGCACCAACATGGAGCCCTTCCTTATTGCACCAACATAGAGCCCTTCCTTATTGCACCAACATGGAGCCCTTCCTTATTGCCCCAACATGGAGCCCTTCCTTATTGCCCCAACATGGAACCCTTCCTTATTGCACCAACATGGAGCCCTTCCTTATTGCACCAACATGGAGCCCTTCCTTATTTCACCAACATGGAGCCCTTCCTTATTGCACCAACATGGAGCCCTTCCTTATTGCACCAACATGGAGCCCTTCCTTATTGCACCAACATGGAGCCCTTCCTTATTGCACCAACATGGAGCCCTTCCTTATTGCACCAACATGGAGTCCTTCCTTATTGCACCAACATGGAGCCCTTCCTTATTGCACCAACATGGAGCCCTTCCTTAATGCACCAACATGGAGCCCTTCCTTATTGCACCAGCATGGAGCCCTTCCTTATTGCACCAACATGGAGCCTTTCCTTATTGCCCCAACATGGAACCCTTCCTTATTGCACCAACATGGAGCCCTTCCTTATTGCCCCAACGTGGAGCCCTTCTTTATTTTACCAACATGGAGCCCTTCCTTATTGCACCAATATGGAGCCCTTCTTTATTTTACCAACATGGAGCCCTTCCTTATTGCACCAACATGGAGCCCTTCCTTATTGCACCAACATGGAGCCCTTCCTTATTGCCCCAACATGGAGCCATTCCTTATTGCACCAACATGGAGCCCTTCCTTATTGCACCAACATGGAGCCTTTCCTTATTGCCCCAACATGGAGCCCTTCCTTACTGCACCAACATGGAGCCCTTCCTTATTGCACCAACATGGAGCCCTTCTTTATTGCACCAACATGGAGCCCTTCCTTATTGCACCAACATGGAGCCCTTCCTTATTGCCCCAAAATGGAGCCCTTCTTTATTTTACCAACATGGAGCCCTTCCTTATTGCACCAATATGGAGCCCTTCCTCATTGCACCAATATGGAGCCCTTCCTTATTGCACCAACATGGAGCCCTTCCTTATTGCACCAACATGGAGCCCTTCCTTATTGCACCAATATGGAGCCCTTCCTTATTGCACCAACATGGAGCCCTTCCTTATTGCACCAACATAGAGCACTTCCTTATTGCACCAACATGGAGCCCTTCCTTATTGCCCCAACATGGAGCCCTTCCTTATTGCACCAACATGGAGCCCTTCCTTATTGCCCCAACATGGAGCCCTTCCTTATTGCACCAACATGGAGCCCTTCCTTATTGCACCAACATGGAGCCCTTCCTTATTGCCCCAACATGGAGCCCTTCCTTATTGCACCAACATGGAGCCCTTCCTTATTGCACCAACATGGAGCCCTTCCTTATTGCACCAACATGGAGCCCTTCCTTATTGCCCCAACATGGAGCCATTCGTTATTGCACCAACATGGAGCCCTTCCTTATTGCACCAACATAGAGCCCTTCCTTATTGCACCAACATGGAGCCCTTCCTTATTGCACCAACATGGAGCCCTTCCTTATTGCACCAACATGGAGCCTTTCCTTATTGCACCAACATGGAGCCCTTCCTTATTGCACCAACATGGAGCCCTTCCTTAATTTACCAACATGGATCCCTTCCTTAATGCACCAACATGGAGCTCTTCCTTATTGCACCAACATGGAGCCCTTCATTATTGCACCAACATGGAGCCCTTCCTTATTGCACCAACATAGAGCCCTTCCTTATTGCACCAATATGGAGCCCTTCCTTATTGCACCAATATGGAGCCCGTCCTTATTGCACCAACATGGAGCCCTTCCTTATTGCACCAACATGGAGCCCTTCCTTATTGCACCAACATGGAGCCCTTCCTTATTGCCCCAACATGGAGCCCTTCCTTATTGCACCAACATGGAGCCCTTCCTTATTGCACCAACATGGAGCCCTTCCTTATTGCCCCAACATGGAGCCCTTCCTTATTGCACCAACATGGAGCCCTTCCTTATTGCACCAACATAGAGCCCTTCCTTATTGCACCAACATGGAGCCCTTCCTTATTGCACCAACATGGAGCCCTTCCTTATTGCACCAACATGGAGCCCTTCCTTATTGCACCAACATGGAGCCCTTCCTTATTGCACCAACATGGAGCCATTCCTTATTGCACCAACATGGAGCCCTTCCTTATTGCCCCAACATGGAGCCATTCCTTATTGCACCAACATGGAGCCATTCCTTATTGCACCAACATGGAGCCCTTCCTTATTGCCCCAACATGGAGCCATTCCTTATTGCACCAACATGGAGCCCTTCCTTATTGCCCCAACATGGAGCCCTTCCTTATTGCACCAACATGGAGCCCTTCCTTATTGCACCAACATGGAGCCATTCCTTATTGCACCAACATGGAGTCCTTCCTTATTGCACCAACATGGAGCCCTTCCTTATTGCACCAACATGGAGCCCTTCCTTATTGCACCAATATGGAGCCCTTCTTTATTGCACCAACATGGAGCCCTTCCTTATTGCCCCAACATGGATCCCTTCCTTATTGCACCAACATGGAGCCCTTCCTTATTGCACCAACATGGAGCCCTTCTTTATTGCACCAACATGGAGCCCTTCCTTATTGCCCCAACATGGAGCCCTTCCTTATTGCACCAACATGGAGCCCTGCCTTATTGCACCAACATGGAGCCCTTCCTTATTGCACCAACATGGAGCCCTTCCTTATTGCACCAACATGGAGCCCTTCTTTATTTTACCAACATGGAGCCCTTCCTTATTGCACCAACATGGAGCCCTTCCTTATTGCCCCAACATGGAGCCCTTCCTTTTTGCACCAACATGGAGCCCTTCCTTATTGCACCAACATGGAGCCTTTCCTTATTGCACCAACATGGAGCCTTTCCTTATTGCACCAACATGGAGCCCTTCCTTATTGCACCAACATGGAGCCCTTCCTTATTGCCCCAACATGGAGCCCTTCCTTATTGCACCAACATGGAGCCCTTCCTTATTGCACCAACATGGAGCCCTTCCTTATTGCCCCAACATGGAGCCCTTCCTTATTGCACCAACATGGAGCCCTTCCTTATTGCACCAACATAGAGCCCTTCCTTATTGCACCAACATGGAGCCCTTCCTTATTGCACCAACATGGAGCCCTTCCTTATTGCACCAACATGGAGCCCTTCCTTATTGCCCCAACATGGAGCCCTTCCTTATTGCCCCAACATGGAGCCATTCGTTATTGCACCAACATGGAGCCCTTCCTTATTGCACCAACATAGAGCCCTTCCTTATTGCACCAACATGGAGCCCTTCCTTATTGCACCAACATGGAGCCCTTCCTTATTGCACCAACATGGAGCCTTTCCTTATTGCACCAACATGCAGCCATTCGTTATTGCACCAACATGGAGCCCTTCCTTATTGCACCAACATAGAGCCCTTCCTTATTGCACCAACATGGAGCCCTTCCTTATTGCACCAACATGGAGCCCTTCCTTATTGCACCAACATGGAGCCTTTCCTTATTGCCCCAACATGGAGCCCTTCCTTATTGCACCAACATGGAGCCCTTCCTTATTGCACCAACATGGAGCCATTCCTTATTGCACCAACATGGAGTCCTTCCTTATTGCACCAACATGGAGCCCTTCCTTATTGCACCAACATGGAGCCCTTCCTTATTGCACCAATATGGAGCCCTTCTTTATTGCACCAACATGGAGCCCTTCCTTATTGCCCCAACATGGAGCCCTTCCTTATTGCACCAACATGGAGCCCTTCCTTATTGCACCAACATGGAGCCCTTCTTTATTGCACCAACATGGAGCCCTTCCTTATTGCCCCAACATGGAGCCCTTCCTTATTGCACCAACATGGAGCCCTGCCTTATTGCACCAACATGGAGCCCTTCCTTATTGCACCAACATGGAGCCCTTCCTTATTGCACCAACATGGAGCCCTTCTTTATTTTACCAACATGGAGCCCTTCCTTATTGCACCAACATGGAGCCCTTCCTTATTGCCCCAACATGGAGCCCTTCCTTTTTGCACCAACATGGAGCCCTTCCTTATTGCACCAACATGGAGCCTTTCCTTATTGCACCAACATGGAGCCTTTCCTTATTGCACCAACATGGAGCCCTTCCTTATTGCACCAACATGGAGCCCTTCCTTATTGCCCCAACATGGAGCCCTTCCTTATTGCACCAACATGGAGCCCTTCCTTATTGCACCAACATGGAGCCTTTCCTTATTGCACCAACATGCAGCCATTCGTTATTGCACCAACATGGAGCCCTTCCTTATTGCACCAACATAGAGCCCTTCCTTATTGCACCAACATGGAGCCCTTCCTTATTGCACCAACATGGAGCCCTTCCTTATTGCACCAACATGGAGCCTTTCCTTATTGCACCAACATGGAGCCCTTCCTTATTGCACCAACATGGAGCCCTACCTTAATTTACCAACATGGATCCCTTCCTTATTGCACATACATGGAGCCCTTCCTTAATTTACCAACATGGATCCCTTCCTTATTGCACCAACATGGAGCCCTTCCTTATTGCACCAACATGGAGCCCTTCATTATTGCACCAACATGGAGCCCTTCCTTATTGCACCAATATGGAGCCCGTCCTTATTGCACCAACATGGAGCCCTTCCTTATTGCACCAACATGGAGCCCTTCCTTATTGCACCAACATGGAGCCCTTCCTTATTGCTCCAACATGGAGCCCTTCCTTATTGCACCAACATGGAGCCCTTCCTTATTGCACCAACATGGAGCCCTTCCTTATTGCACCAATATGGAGCCCTTCTTTATTGCACCAACATGGAGCCCTTCCTTATTGCCCCAACATGGAGCCCTTCCTTATTGCACCAACATGGAGCCCTTCCTTATTGCACCAACATGGAGCCCTTCTTTATTGCACCAACATGGAGCCCTTCCTTATTGCCCCAACATGGAGCCCTTCCTTATTGCACCAACATGGAGCCCTGCCTTATTGCACCAACATGGAGCCCTTCCTTATTGCACCAACATGGAGCCCTTCCTTATTGCACCAACATGGAGCCCTTCTTTATTTTACCAACATGGAGCCCTTCCTTATTGCACCAACATGGAGCCCTTCCTTATTGCCCCAACATGGAGCCCTTCCTTTTTGCACCAACATGGAGCCCTTCCTTATTGCACCAACATGGAGCCTTTCCTTATTGCACCAACATGGAGCCTTTCCTTATTGCACCAACATGGAGCCCTTCCTTATTGCACCAACATGGAGCCCTTCCTTATTGCCCCAACATGGAGCCCTTCCTTATTGCACCAACATGGAGCCCTTCCTTATTGCACCAACATGGAGCCCTTCCTTATTGCCCCAACATGGAGCCCTTCCTTATTGCACCAACATGGAGCCCTTCCTTATTGCACCAACATAGAGCCCTTCCTTATTGCACCAACATGGAGCCCTTCCTTATTGCACCAACATGGAGCCCTTCCTTATTGCACCAACATGGAGCCCTTCCTTATTGCCCCAACATGGAGCCCTTCCTTATTGCCCCAACATGGAGCCATTCGTTATTGCACCAACATGGAGCCCTTCCTTATTGCACCAACATAGAGCCCTTCCTTATTGCACCAACATGGAGCCCTTCCTTATTGCACCAACATGGAGCCCTTCCTTATTGCACCAACATGGAGCCTTTCCTTATTGCACCAACATGCAGCCATTCGTTATTGCACCAACATGGAGCCCTTCCTTATTGCACCAACATAGAGCCCTTCCTTATTGCACCAACATGGAGCCCTTCCTTATTGCACCAACATGGAGCCCTTCCTTATTGCACCAACATGGAGCCTTTCCTTATTGCACCAACATGGAGCCCTTCCTTATTGCACCAACATGGAGCCCTACCTTAATTTACCAACATGGATCCCTTCCTTATTGCACATACATGGAGCCCTTCCTTAATTTACCAACATGGATCCCTTCCTTATTGCACCAACATGGAGCCCTTCCTTATTGCACCAACATGGAGCCCTTCATTATTGCACCAACATGGAGCCCTTCCTTATTGCACCAACATAGAGCCCTTCCTTATTGCACCAATATGGAGCCCTTCCTTATTGCACCAATATGGAGCCCGTCCTTATTGCACCAACATGGAGCCCTTCCTTATTGCACCAACATGGAGCCCTTCCTTATTGCACCAACATGGAGCCCTTCCTTATTGCTCCAACATGGAGCCCTTCCTTATTGCACCAACATGGAGCCCTTCCTTATTGCACCAACATGGAGCCCTTCCTTATTGCCCCAACATGGAGCCCTTCCTTATTGCACCGACATGGAGCCCTTCCTTATTGCCCCAACATGGAGCCCTTCCTTATTGCACCAACATGGAGCCCTTCCTTATTGCACCAACATGGAGCCATTCCTTATTGCACCAACATGGAGCCCTTCCTTATTGCCCCAACATGGAGCCATTCCTTATTGCACCAACATGGAGCCATTCCTTATTGCACCAACATAGAGCCCTTCCTTATTGCACCAACATGGAGCCCTTCCTTATTGCTCCAACATGGAGCCCTTCCTTATTGCACCAACATGGAGCCCTTCCTTATTGCACCAACATGGAGCCATTCGTTATTGCACCAACATGGAGCCCTTCCTTATTGCACCAACATAGAGCCCTTCCTTATTGCACCAACATGGAGCCCTTCCTTATTGCACCAACATGGAGCCTTTCCTTATTGCACCAACATGGAGCCCTTCCTTATTGCACCAACATGGAGCCCTACCTTAATTTACCAACATGGATCCCTTCCTTATTGCACATACATGGAGCCCTTCCTTAATTTACCAACATGGATCCCTTCCTTATTGCACCAACATGGAGCCCTTCCTTATTGCACCAACATGGAGCCCTTCATTATTGCACCAACATGGAGCCCTTCCTTATTGCACCAACATAGAGCCCTTCCTTATTGCACCAATATGGAGCCCTTCCTTATTGCACCAATATGGAGCCCGTCCTTATTGCACCAACATGGAGCCCTTCCTTATTGCACCAACATGGAGCCCTTCCTTATTGCACCAACATGGAGCCCTTCCTTATTGCTCCAACATGGAGCCCTTCCTTATTGCACCAACATGGAGCCCTTCCTTATTGCACCAACATGGAGCCCTTCCTTATTGCCCCAACATGGAGCCCTTCCTTATTGCACCGACATGGAGCCCTTCCTTATTGCCCCAACATGGAGCCCTTCCTTATTGCACCAACATGGAGCCCTTCCTTATTGCACCAACATAGAGCCCTTCCTTATTGCACCAACATGGAGCCCTTCCTTATTGCACCAACATGGAGCCCTTCCTTATTGCACCAACATGGAGCCCGTCCTTATTGCACCAACATGGAGCCCTTCCTTATTGCACCAACATGGAGCCCTTCCTTATTGCACCAACATGGAGCCATTCCTTATTGCCCCAACATGGAGCCATTCCTTATTGCACCAACATGGAGCCCTTCCTTATTGCACCAACATGGAGCCCTTCCTTATTGCACCAACATGGAGCCATTCCTTATTGCACCAACATGGAGTCCTTCCTTATTGCACCAACATGGAGCCCTTCCTTATTGCCCCAACATGGAGCCCTTCCTTATTGCCCCAACATGGAGCCCTTCCTTATTGCACCAACATGGAGCCCTTCCTTATTGCACCAACATGGAGCCCTTCCTTATTGCACCAACATGGAGCCCTTCCTTATTGCACCAACATGGAGCCCTTCCTTATTGCACCAACATGGAGCCCTTCCTTATTGCACCAACATGGAGCCCTTCATTATTTTACCAACATGGAGCCCTTCCTTATTGCACCAACATGGAGCCCTTCCATATTGCCCCAACATGGAGCCATTCCTTATTGCACCAACATGGAGCCCTTCCTTATTGCACCAACATGGAACCCTTCCTTATTGCCCCAACATGGAGCCCTTCCTTATTGCACCAACATGGAGCCCTTCCTTATTGCACCAACATGGAGCCTTTCCTTATTGCCCCAACATGGAGCCCTTCCTTATTGCACCAACATGGAGCCTTTCCTTATTGCCCCAACATGGAGCCCTTCCTTATTGCCCCAACATGGAGCCCTTCCTTATTGCACCAACATGGAGCCCTTCCTTATTGCCCCAACATGGAGCCCTTCCTTTTGCACCAACATGGAGCCCTTCCTTATTGCACCAACATGGAGCCCTTCCTTATTGCACCAACATGGAGCCTTTCCTTATTGCACCAACATGGAGCCCTTCCTTATTGCACCAACATGGAGTCCTTCCTTATTGCCCCAACATGGAGCCCTTCCTTATTGCACCAACATGGAGCCCTTCCTTATTGCACCAACATGGAGCCCTTCCTTATTGCCCCAACATGGAGCCCTTCCTTATTGCACCAACATGGAGCCCTTCCTTATTGCACCAACATAGAGCCCTTCCTTATTGCACCAACATGGAGCCCTTCCTTATTGCACCAACATGGAGCCCTTCCTTATTGCACCAACATGGAGCCCTTCCTTATTGCACCAACATGGAGCCCTTCCTTATTGCACCAACATGGAGCCCTTCCTTATTGCACCAACATGGAGCCCTTCTTTATTTTACCAACATGGAGCCCTTCCTTATTGCACCAACATGGAGCCCTTCCTTATTGCCCCAACATGGAGCCATTCCTTATTGCACCAACATGGAGCCCTTCCTTATTGCACCAACATGGAACCCTTCCTTATTGCACCAACATGGAGCCTTTCCTCATTGCCCCAAAATGGAGCCCTTCCTTATTGCACCAACATGGAGCCCTTCCTTATTGCACCAACATGGAGCCCTTCCTTATTGCACCAACATGGAGCCCTTCCTTATTGCACCAACATGGAGCCCTTCTTTATTTTACCAACATGGAGCCCTTCCTTATTGCACCAACATGGAGCCCTTCCATATTGCCCCAACATGGAGCCATTCCTTATTGCACCAACATGGAGCCCTTCCTTATTGCACCAACATGGAACCCTTCCTTATTGCCCCAACATGGAGCCCTTCCTTATTGCACCAACATGGAGCCCTTCCTTTTTGCACCAACATGGAGCCTTTCCTTATTGCCCCAACATGGAGCCCTTCCTTATTGCACCAACATGGAGCCTTTCCTTATTGCCCCAACATGGAGCCCTTCCTTATTGCCCCAACATGGAGCCCTTCCTTATTGCACCAACATGGAGCCCTTCCTTATTGCCCCAACATGGAGCCCTTCCTTTTTGCACCAACATGGAGCCCTTCCTTATTGTACCAACATGGAGCCCTTCCTTATTGCACCAACATGGAGCCTTTCCTTATTGCACCAACATGGAGCCCTTCCTTATTGCACCAACATGGAGCCCTTCATTATTGCACCAACATGGAGCCCTTCCTTATTGCACCAACATAGAGCCCTTCCTTATTGCACCAACATGGAGCCCTTCCTTATTGCACCAACATGGAGCCCTTCCTTATTGCACCAACATGGAGCCACTTCCTTATTGCACCAACATGGAGCCCTTCATTATTGCACCAACATGGAGCCCTTCCTTATTGCACCAACATGGAGCCCTTCTTTATTTTACCAACATGGAGCCCATCCTTATTGCACCAACATGGAGCCCTTCCTTATTGCCCCAACATGGAGCCATTCCTTATTGCACCAACATGGAGCCCTTCCTTATTGCACCAACATGGAACCCTTCCTTATTGCCCCAACATGGAGCCCTTCCTTATTGCACCAACATGGAGCCCTTCCTTATTGCACCAACATGGAGCCTTTCCTCAATGCCCCAAAATGGAGCCCTTCCTTATTGCACCAACATGGAGCCTTTCCTTATTGCCCCAACATGGAGCCCTTCCTTATTGCCCGAACATGGAGCCCTTCCTTATTGCACCAACATGGAACCCTTCCTTATTGCCCCAACATGGAGCCCTTCCTTATTGCACCAACATGGAGCCATTCCTTATTGCACCAACATGGAGCCCTTCCTTATTGCACCAACATGGAGCCCTTCCTTATTGCACCAACATGGAGCCCTTCCTTATTGCACCAACATGGAGCCCTTCCTTATTGCACCAACATGGAGCCCTTCCTTATTGCACCAACATGGAGCCCTTCCTTATTGCACCAACATGGAGCCCTTCTTTATTTTACCAACATGGAGCCCTTCCTTATTGCACCAACATGGAGCCCTTCCTTATTGCCCCAACATGGAGCCATTCCTTATTGCACCAACATGGAGCCCTTCCTTATTGCACCAACATGGAACCCTTCCTTATTGCCCCAACATGGAGCCCTTCCTTATTGCACCAACATGGAGCCCTTCCTTATTGCACCAACATGGAGCCTTTCCTCATTGCCCCAAAATGGAGCCCTTCCTTATTGCACCAACATGGAGCCCTTCCTTATTGCACCAACATGGAGCCCTTCCTTATTGCACCAACATGGAGCCCTTCCTTATTGCACCAACATGGAGCCCTTCTTTATTTTACCAACATGGAGCCCTTCCTTATTGCACCAACATGGAGCCCTTCCATATTGCCCCAACATGGAGCCATTCCTTATTGCACCAACATGGAGCCCTTCCTTATTGCACCAACATGGAACCCTTCCTTATTGCCCCAACATGGAGCCCTTCCTTATTGCACCAACATGGAGCCCTTCCTTTTTGCACCAACATGGAGCCTTTCCTTATTGCCCCAACATGGAGCCCTTCCTTATTGCACCAACATGGAGCCTTTCCTTATTGCCCCAACATGGAGCCCTTCCTTATTGCCCCAACATGGAGCCCTTCCTTATTGCACCAACATGGAGCCCTTCCTTATTGCCCCAACATGGAGCCCTTCCTTTTTGCACCAACATGGAGCCCTTCCTTATTGCACCAACATGGAGCCCTTCCTTATTGCACCAACATGGAGCCTTTCCTTATTGCACCAACATGGAGCCCTTCCTTATTGCACCAACATGGAGCCCTTCCTTATTGCACCAACATGGAGCCCTTCCTTATTGCACCAACATGGAGCCCTTCCTTATTGCCCCAACATGGAGCCCTTCCTTATTGCACCAACATGGAGCCCTTCCTTATTGCACCAACATAGAGCCCTTCCTTATTGCACCAACATGGAGCCCTTCCTTATTGCACCAACATGGAGCCCTTCCTTATTGCACCAACATGGAGCCACTTCCTTATTGCACCAACATGGAGCCCTTCATTATTGCACCAACATGGAGCCCTTCCTTATTGCACCAACATGGAGCCCTTCTTTATTTTACCAACATGGAGCCCATCCTTATTGCACCAACATGGAGCCCTTCCTTATTGCCCCAACATGGAGCCATTCCTTATTGCACCAACATGGAGCCCTTCCTTATTGCACCAACATGGAACCCTTCCTTATTGCCCCAACATGGAGCCCTTCCTTATTGCACCAACATGGAGCCCTTCCTTATTGCACCAACATGGAGCCCTTCCTTATTGCACCAACATAGAGCCCTTCCTTATTGCACCAACATGGAGCCCTTCCTTATTGCACCAACATGGAGCCCTTCTTTATTTTACCAACATGGAGCCCTTCCTTATTGCACCAACATGGAGCCCTTCCTTATTGCACCAACATGGAGCCCTTCCTTATTGCACCAACATGGAGCCCTTCCTTATTGCCCCAACATGGAGCCATTCCTTATTGCACCAACATGGAGCCCTTCTTTATTTTACCAACATGGAGCCCTTCCTTATTGCACCAACATGGAGCCCTTCCTTATTGCCCCAACATGGAGCCATTCCTTATTGCACCAACATGGAGCCCTTCCTTATTTCACCAACATGGAACCCTTCCTTATTGCACCAACATGGAGCCATTCCTTATTGCCCCAACATGGAGCCCTTCCTTATTGCCCCAACATGGAGCCCTTCCTTATTGCACCAACATGGAGCCCTTCCTTATTGCACCAACATGGAGCCCTTCCTTATTGCCCCAACATGGAGCCCTTCCTTATTGCACCAACATGGAGCCCTTCCTTATTGCACCAACATAGAGCCCTTCCTTATTGCACCAACATGGAGCCCTTCCTTATTGCACCAACATGGAGCCCTTCCTTATTGCACCAACATGGAGCCCTTCCTTATTGCACCAACATGGAGCCCTTCCTTATTGCACCAACATGGAGCCCTTCTTTATTTTACCAACATGGAGCCCTTCCTTATTGCACCAACATGGAGCCCTTCCTTATTGCCCCAACATGGAGCCATTCCTTATTGCACCAACATGGAGCCCTTCCTTATTGCAGCAACATGGAACCCTTCCTTATTGCCCCAACATGGAGCCCTTCCTTATTGCACCAACATGGAGCCCTTCCTTATTGCACCAACATGGAGCCTTTCCTCAATGCCCCAAAATGGAGCCCTTCCTTATTGCACCAACATGGAGCCTTTCCTTATTGCCCCAACATGGAGCCCTTCCTTATTGCCCGAACATGGAGCCCTTCCTTATTGCACCAACATGGAACCCTTCCTTATTGCCCCAACATGGAGCCCTTCCTTATTGCACCAACATGGAGCCATTCCTTATTGCACCAACATGGAGCCCTTCCTTATTGCACCAACATGGAGCCCTTCCTTATTGCACCAACATGGAGCCCTTCCTTATTGCCCCAACATGGAGCCCTTCCTTATTGCACCAACATGGAGCCCTTCCTTATTTCACCAACATGGAACCCTTCCTTATTGCACCAACATGGAGCCATTCCTTATTGCCCCAACATGGAGCCCTTCCTTATTGCCCCAACATGGAGCCCTTCCTTATTGCACCAACATGGAGCCCTTCCTTATTGCACCAACATGGAGCCCTTCCTTATTGCCCCAACATGGAGCCCTTCCTTATTGCACCAACATGGAGCCCTTCCTTATTGCACCAACATAGAGCCCTTCCTTATTGCACCAACATGGAGCCCTTCCTTATTGCACCAACATGGAGCCCTTCCTTATTGCACCAACATGGAGCCCTTCCTTATTGCACCAACATGGAGCCCTTCCTTATTGCACCAACATGGAGCCCTTCTTTATTTTACCAACATGGAGCCCTTCCTTATTGCACCAACATGGAGCCCTTCCTTATTGCCCCAACATGGAGCCATTCCTTATTGCACCAACATGGAGCCCTTCCTTATTGCACCAACATGGAACCCTTCCTTATTGCCCCAACATGGAGCCCTTCCTTATTGCACCAACATGGAGCCCTTCCTTATTGCACCAACATGGAGCCTTTCCTCAATGCCCCAAAATGGAGCCCTTCCTTATTGCACCAACATGGAGCCTTTCCTTATTGCCCCAACATGGAGCCCTTCCTTATTGCCCGAACATGGAGCCCTTCCTTATTGCACCAACATGGAACCCTTCCTTATTGCCCCAACATGGAGCCCTTCCTTATTGCACCAACATGGAGCCATTCCTTATTGCACCAACATGGAGCCCTTCCTTATTGCACCAACATGGAGCCCTTCCTTATTGCACCAACATGGAGCCCTTCCTTATTGCCCCAACATGGAGCCCTTCCTTATTGCACCAACATGGAGCCCTTCCTTATTGCACCAACATGGAGCCCTTCCTTATTGCCCCAACATGGAGCCCTTCCTTATTGCACCAACATGGAGCCCTTCCTTATTGCACCAACATAGAGCCCTTCCTTATTGCACCAACATGGAGCCCTTCCTTATTGCACCAACATGGAGCCCTTCTTTATTTTACCAACATGGAGCCCTTCCTTATTGCACCAACATGGATCCCTTCCTTATTGCACCAACATGGAGCCCTTCCTTATTGCACCAACATGGAGCCTTTCCTTATTGCCCCAACATGGAGCCCTTCCTTATTGCACCAACATGGAGCCTTTCCTTATTGCCCCAACATGGAGCCCTTCCTTATTGCCCCAACATGGAGCCCTTCCTTATTGCCCCAACATGGAGCCCTTCCTTATTGCACCAACATGGAGCCCTTCCTTATTGCACCAACATGGAGCCTTTCCTTATTGCCCCAACATGGAGCCCTTCCTTATTGCACCAACATGGAGCCCTTCCTTATTGCCCCATCATAGAGCCCTTCCTTATTGCCCCAACATGGAGCCCTTCCTTATTGCACCAACATGGAGCCCTTCCTTATTGCACCAACATGCAGCCCTTCCTTATTGCACCAACATGGAGCCCTTCCTTATTGCACCAACATGGAGCCCTTCCTTATTGCACCAACATGCAGCCCTTCCTTATTGCACCAACATGGAGCCCTTCCTTATTGCACCAACATGGAGCCCTTCCTTATTGCACCAACATAGAGCCTTTCCTTCACAGTTGAGGGGTAGCGTGTCTGGAATGAAACCAGGTCATGAAAACCCCCCAAGTAGAGAGAAAAGTTGACTCGTGTCACCTATGACACGAGGGTTAATACAATGCCTATGAAGTTTTGTACAATGGATGGATGTTGAGGGACTGCTTATTGTAAAAATACAAGGATGGTTTAATTACGATGGGAAGTGTATAGAAATAGACAGGGAACTGCTAATCCTAACCCTAAAATAACCTGAAAGGAATGTTGAGGTAACCAATAATGCTGAGCTAGGAGAGCGTAGGAAGAATGGCTTGGAGAATTGATTAGCTCCACCAAAGACAATATTGCAGTGTAAATAAATAATGATCTATCAATTTCAAATGCACCCATCTTACTGGGCCAGGGGAACAGCTGCTGTCTCCCAGAGCCCAGAGAGAGCCTCTCGAGGTGCAGCATCTGTTTAGGGAGGTGGGGGCCTGGGGGGGCTCTCTGGTGTGTAGGCATCAGGAGACAACTGTGTGCTTAACTTGTTTATCAACAGATGGCGTGGATCATCTTATATATCAAAAAATTGGTTTTGGATTTATGTTTGTCAATTAAGCATTTCTCATGACGACAGTTTTGTGCTGGTGAGCTTTACAGCAATGTTTAACTCTGTAATGGAAGGCGGCTTTGCAGTTTGATTTACTGTAAGATTACATCGGTCTTGTTGATAAACCCCATCTATTCATGTATTTGTGATGTGTGTTTTGGTTTCTCTTCCTCCTAAGTATGAAGGTATTACAAATGTTAGCCTTTGAGCTAATTTCCTCACACAGCTGTTGTCTAATTCCGACATTTGGACAGGGTTCAGTGTCCCATGCCAAATGTAGGCCCTGTGGGCCCTTTAGAAACATTAAAGTGGCATCAGTGCTCCGTTTATATGACAGTGCAAAACAACCAGGTGTTTGCAAATTCTCGTCATGATAGAAGTAAGGCAGCAGGAAAGGTTTGTTTAAAGGTTCAACATTTCACAGTCCTTACTTAATATCACAAAAGTACCCTGTGAATTTGCAGCTCTCTATATCTTCAAAGCGGTATTGAAGGAGAGAATATTTGACCTCAGAGTTATAACTTCAGACACTGCATTACTCTGAGGAAGTTGACCAACAGATGTTCGAGATCGGTGTTCTCTATCCTCATTGCCACATGGCCTGAAAATGTCCATTGACAAAGCAGGCGGCAGCTCTCACATTGCAGGAGGATGCTGGCTGACTACCTCTTGGCATATAGGAGCCATTAACCAATTAGGCTTCCTGATGTCCATCAGTGGGCAGGGACCAGTACTGCACAGCTCTGTCTGTCTGAGCTGCCTAGCCACCACAGACCTCTGGGCCATCTTCTTTTAGTTCAGTCAGTCGGTCAATCGCTCACTCACTCACTCACTCACTCACTCACTCACTCACTCACTCACTCACTCACTCACTCACTCACTCACTCACTCACTCACTCACTCACTCACTCACTCACTCACTCACTCACTCACTCACTCATTTACGCAGTCACTCACACAGTCACTCACTCACTCACTCACTCATGATTACTGTGTCTAAGACTAATCATACCCCATTGAGTAGCTTCTATACACAGTAACGTGGTGCCACAACGGATGAATCCCAAATCAAAACAGCTTTCCAGTAGTAGTCATATGGGAATGGTGCCAAATAAGACGGAAAGCTGTGTAGGAGTAACTTTTGCTCTTACCAATCTGTCACATAAAATACAATTGTATTCAAATCAAATCCAATTTTATTGGTCACATACACATTATTAGCAGATGTTAATGCGAGTGTAGAGAAATGCTTGTGCTTGTAGTTCCGACAGTGCAGCAACATCTAACAAGTAATCTAACAATTCCCCAACAACTACCTAATACACACAAATCTAAAGGGGTGAATGAGAATATGTACATATAAGTATATGACCGAGCAGCATAGGCAAGGTGCAGTAGATGATATAAAATACAGTATATACATGTGATATGAGTAATGTAAGATATGAAAACATTATTATAGTGGCATTATTTAAAGTGGCATTGTTTAAAGTGACTAGTGATCCATTTATTAGAGTGGCCAGTGATTGGGTCTCAATGTAGGCAGCAGCTTCTCTGAGTTAATGATTTCTGTTTAGCAGTCTGATGAACTTGAGATAGATGCTGTTTTTCAGTCTCACAGTCCCAGCTTTGATGCACCTGTACTGACCTCGCCTTCTGGATGGTAGCGGTGTGAACAGGCAGTGAATCGGGTGGTTGTTGTCCTTGATGATCTTTTTGGCCTTCCTATGACATCGGGTGCTGTAGGTGTCATGGAGGGCCGGTAGTTTGCCCCGGTGATGCGTTGTGCAGACCGCACCACCCTCTGGAGAGCCTTGCGGTTGAGGGTGGTGCAGTTGCCATACCAGGCTGTGATACAGCCTGAAAGGATGCTCTCGATTGTGCATCTGTAAAGGTTTATCAGGGTATTGGATGACAAGCCAAATTTCCTCAGCCGCCTGAGGTTGAAGAGGCGCTGTTGCACCTTTTTCAGTTTGTCTGTGATGTGTACGTCGAGGAACTTAAAACTTTCCACCTTCTCCTCTGCTATCCTTTCGATGTGGGTGTGGATGGGGGGGGGGGGGGTTGCTTCCTCTGCTGTTTCCTGAAGTCCACGATCATCTACTTTGTTTTGTTGAAGTTTATTGAGAGGTTGTTTTTCTGACACCACACTTCGAGTGCCCTCACCTCCTCCCTGTAGGCTGTCTCGGCGTTGTTGGTAATCAAGCCTATTACTGTGTCGTCTGCAAACTTGATGGTTGAGTTGGAGGCGTGCATGGCCACGCAGTCGTGGGTGAACAGGGAGTACAGGGGGGAGCTGAGCACGCACCCTAGTGGTGCCCCAGTGTTGAGGGTCAGGGTATATGTCACATACATGTGTTTAGCAGAGGTTATTGCAGGTGTAGTGAAATGCTTGTGTTTCTAGCTCCAACAGTGCAGCAATATTTAACAAGTAATATCTAACAACACACAATCTACAGTAAAGGAATGGAATTAAGAATATATAAATATTAGGATGAGCAATGTCAGAGCGGCATAGACTAACATACAGTAGAATTGGACAGAATACAGTATATACACTACTGGTCAAAAGCTTTAGAACACCCTCTCATTCAAGGGTTTTTATTTATGTTGACTATTTTCTACGTTGTTGAATAATAGTGAAGACATCAAAACTATGAAATAACACATATGGAATCATGTAGTAACCAAAAAAGTGTTAAACAAATACAAAAACAAAATATGTTTCATTTGAGATTCTTCAAAGTAGCCACCCTTTGCCTTGATGACAGTTTTGCACACTCTTTGCTTTCTCTGAACCAGCTTCACCTGGAATGCTTTGCCAACAGTCTTGAAGGAGTTCCCACATATGCTGAGGACTTGTTGGCTGCTTTTCCTTCACTCTGCGGTCCGACTCATCCCAAACCATTTCAATTTAATTGAGGCTGGGGGATTGTGGAGTCCAGGTCATCTGATGCAGCACTCATCACTCTCCTTCTTGGTAAAATAGCCCATACACAGGCTGGAGGTGTGTTTTGGGTCATTGTCAAGTTGAAAAACAAATTATAGTCCCATAATGCCCAAACCTGATGGGATGGTGTATCGCTGCAGAATGCTGTGGTAGTCATGCTTGTTAAGTGTGCATTGAATTCTAAATAAATCACAGACAGGGTCACCAGCAAAGCACCCCCACATCATAACACCTCCTCAATGCTTTACGGTAAGAAATACACATGTGGAGATCATCCGTTCACCCGTAGCAGAACCAAAAATCTCCAATTTGGACTCCAGACCAAAGGACAGATTTCCACCGGTCTTATGTCCATTGCTGGTGTTTTGTAGTGGTTTCTTTGCAGCAACTCGACCATGAAGGCCTGATTCACACAGTCTCCTCTGAGCAGTTGATGTTGAGATCTGTCTGTTACTTGAAATCTGTGAAGCATTTATTTGGGCTGTAATTTCTGAGGCTGGTAACTCTAATGAACGTGTCCTCTGCAGCAGTGGTAACCCTGGGTCTTCCTTTCTTGTGGCGGTCCTCACGAGAGCCAGTTTCATCATAACTCTTGATGGTTTTTGCAACGGCACTTGAACAAACTTTTAAAGTTCTTGAAAATTTCCGCATGGACTGACCTTCATGTCTTAGTGTTGTTTCTCTTTGCTTATTTGAGCTGTTCTTGCCATAATATGGTCACAACACATTTGATTGACTCAAACGCATTAAGAAGGAAAGCAATTCCACAAATTCACTTTTAAGAAGGCACACCTGTTAATTCCTCATGAAGCTGGTTGAGAGAATACCAAGGGTGTGTAAAGCTGTCATCAAGGCAAAGGGGGGCTATTTGAAGAATCTGTTTAACACTTTTTTGGTTACTACATGATTCCATATTTGTTATTTCATAGTTTTGATGTCTTCACTATTATTCTGCAACGTAAAAAATAGTAAAAATAAAGAAAAACCCTTGAATGAGTAGGTGTTCTAAAACTTTTGACCGGTAGTGTACATATGAGATGAGTAATGCAAATATTATTAAAGTGACTAGTGTTTCAATTATTAACGTGGCCAGTGATTTCAAGTCTATGTATAGGGCAGCAGTGATGTGCTTGTGAGGTCTCCTCCTGCACTCTAATTGATTATAGGCCAACCTATTTTATTTTTTCTTTATTTAACTAGGCAAGTCAGTTAAGAACAAATTCTTATTTTCAATGACGGCCTAGGAACAGTGGGTTAACTGCCTGTTCAGGTGAAAAACGACAGATTTGTACCTTGTCAGCTCGGGGATTTTGTGTGTGTGTGTGTGTGTGTGTGTGTGTGTGTGTGTGTGTGTGTGTGTGTGTGTGTGTGTGTGTGTGTGTGTGAGCAAGTGTGTGAGAAAGTGTGTGAGAAAGTGTGTGATCAAGTGTGTGAGCAAGTGTGTGCCTTAGCCACAACCTCAGCCAGTGTGAACATTTGCCTTGTGGAATGAATTCCCAGGAATGCCTATCCTGCGCCAGCTGTTGGAGACAAGCTACCTTTGCCAACAGTGCCTGCTCTGCCCACTGGATCATCAGTTCCAGCACTTCCATCTGTATAATTTGTACCAATTCTCTCTGCATCTGGACCTTCAATAGAAAGCATTCCAACAATGCTGGCCATGGCTAGCCTGCCAACTGTGCCAGATGTTTGAGCTGTAAGCCCCAGGCTAAATTCATGTATTTCTCTGCTCATTATTTGGGACTGGTAAATTGCAAATGATTTTAGCTTTCTCCACAACAAACCATCTATCAACGGGGAGACTTCAGTTGATGTTGGTGGTTGAAGGCTATTAGGAAGAGGTGGGAGGCAGATGGGGCTTTTATGAGGCCTGGCTCACTGTGAGGAGCCTTAGATTTCAACTTCAGATGTGTTGGAGTGGGTTTGTAAGGATAAAGAGATTCTAAGCAATTGAGGCTTATATAATTAACATCTTGCCTGGTCTTACAGTAATCCTCATGAGACATGCCAATTTATGGAAAAATAGGTTATGGCAAAAACAGAGTCAGAAAATTAGCTTCATCATCTGCATCATTTAGGTATTGGTTGGATTGGGGTAGGTTTTGCTGTGGTGCCCACCAAAGCGGCATCTGCCAGGGTTTATCAGCATGGGCTTCATCTGCAGGGCGGCACATGGCATAGAGCCTCCTCACAGATGGTGAGAACCTCCCGGTCTGGACATCCTGCATGGGACTATCATCTACAGAATGGCAACCATTATCCACTGTCGAATGACACCCACGTCAACAAACTCTGGGATGTTTTTTACTCTCCAAAATTTGGCAAGGTGGTCATGGGTGGGTGATTCCAAAATGTGCCATGGAGTGGGTCAGTGATCTAATGATAATGATGATCGTCATAATGATGAGACCAAGGCGCAGCGTGAATAGAGTTCCACATATTTTTAATGAACTGAAACTCACCAAAACACCAACCAACTGAACCGTGACGCTACTAGTGTGCACACAAGCACCTAACTGTAGACAAGATCCCACACCAGAAAGTAGGAAAAAGGGCAACCTAAATATGATCCCCAATCAGAGACAACGATAAACAGCTGTCTCTGATTGGGAACCATATCAGGCCGACATAGAAATACAAAAACCCTAGATGAACAAAACTAACCCTAGATGAAGAAAACTAGAATACCAACTCTAGTCACACCCTGACCTAACCAAAATATAAAGAAAAAACACAGATATATAAGGTTAAGGCGTGACAGCAGGTCATTTGCTTCATTTGTTTAAGTTATAAAACAATGACAGTAAAATGAGAATAAAGTCTTCTTTGAAAACATGAATAATGTGTCAAAACATGTAATCTACTGTTCCATGTCGCAAGCATATTTCTGGGAAAATTGCCAAGAGACATTGCGATCACGTTGCTACAACAGTATTCAGTGGCTTTGCAGCATGGTCATATCATCCATCTATATCAACCAATGGATACCTCTTTTCTCTGTCTCTCTATAGCACAATCACAGTGTAAGAGGTAGTGTCACTATTTTCAATATTGTTCTTTGGTAAATCAACATTTGAAAATGTTTTATTTGACTCAAGAGAGGTTATAACACAGATAACACAGATAAATAGTTGTCTGGCAGCTGTACTCCCTCGCGCCTCATTCTTACGAAAACAGACACTTGTTTCCAAGTTTGCATTAAGATTTTAGGAAGATTGCCCTAGCTCCCCCGAGGACACCGTGGGCCACTGTAAAAATGCCTTGAGGGGGACCAAAGACAAACAATGAAGACATCAAGACAGCGACAGAACCACCCCAGAGGGGAGTGATGGTGGTAGGAGGAACGGACGTTATCCAGCTGTTGAAAACCAAACACAGTCTGGATGTCGAGATGAGTGTACCACATACACTATTCCCCAGTGACAAGTCATGATGGCCGCACAGGAACCAAAGTCAACAATGTTCCTAAAACGCAACAGAGGATAATATAGAAGAATGTGAAGGACTGGGGGCGTTCCAGCTGTGTGTGTTAGTGTAGAGGAAGTCTCATCCAGCCGTGTTGACTTATGAGACAGATGCCTCACTGGGCACAGACATCAGTTCAACGTCTAGTTTTGATTTGCATTTAGTTGTTACCTAACTTAAACTCAATGTGAAATCAACAAAATATTTCACAATGTCATTGGAGTTGATGGCTCCAATGACGAAGTGCCCTTACGTTGATGACATTTAGCAAGTCTGTTTTGGAATGGGTGGCCAGTAATAAACTGAACGTCTCTTAAGAGCATTGTATTTGGTACAAATCATTCCTTAAGTGCTAGACCTCAGCTGAATCTGGTAATGAATGGTGTGGCTGTTGAACAAGCTGAGGAGACCAAATTACTTGGCGTTACCTTAGATAGTAAACTGTCATGGTCAAAACATATAGATTCAATGGTTGTAAAGATGGAGAGAGGTCTGTCCATAATAAAGAGGTACTCTGTTTATTTGACACCACACTCCAAAAAGCAAGTTCTGCAGGCTCTAGTTTAGTCTAATCTTGATTATTATCCAGTCGTGTGGTCCAGGGCTGCAAGGAAAGACCTAGTTAAATTGCAGCTGGCCCAGAACAGAACGGCACGTTTTGCTCTTCATTGAAATCAAAGTGCTAATATAAATACTATTCATGCCAGACTCTCTTGGCTAAGAGTTGAGGAGAGACTGACTGCATCACTTCATCTTTTTATAAGAAATCCCAAATTGTTTGCATAGTCAACTTACACACAGCTCTGACACACACACTTACCCCACCAGACATGCCACCAGGGGTCTTTCCACAGTCCCCAAATCCAGAACAAATTCAAGAAAGCGTACAGTATTATATAGAGCCATTATTGCATGGAACTTCCTCGATCTCATATTGCTCTAATAAACAGCAAACTTGGTTTCAAAAAACAGATGAAGCAAGACTTCACAGCACAACGCCTCTCCCCTATTTGACCTAGATAGTTTGTGTGTATGCACTGATATGCAGGCTACTTGTGCCTTTTTAAAATTGTATGTAGTTCTGTCCTTGAGCTGTTCTTGTCTATTGATGTTCTGCATTATGTCATGTTTTGTGTTGGACCCCAGGAAGAGTAGCTGCTGCTTTTTTAACAGCTAATGGGGATCCTAATAAAATACAAAAAATACTAGATACCAAACCAGGGGTGACGGACACGTGCCCTGTAAAAAATGTTAATGAAAGATGGTCAGAGCCAGTTGTGCCATTACAAAAAGCAATGATGTGGACATACCAACTTTCAGAGATGCGGTGCAAAAACCTCACACACAATACTGGTCTGATTTTTGACTCTTCTCATTATCATAGCATTAGGGAGTGTTAAGCTCTGCATCAAGCTCCCTAGGTGAGAAAGATAACTGAATGATTCACCTTAAAGTAACAGAGCGATGCAATAAAGAATTCACCTTAAAGTAACAGAGCGATGCAATAAAGGATTCACTTTAAAGTAACAGAGCGATGCAATAAAGGATTCACATTAAAGTAACAGAGCGGTGCAATAAAGGATTCACATTAAAGTAACAGAGCGGTGCAATAAAGGATTCACATTAAAGTAACAGAGCGATGCAATAAAGGATTCACATTAAAGTAACAGAGCGGTGCAATAAAGGATTCACATTAAAGTAACAGAGCGGTGCAATAAAGGATTCACCTTAAAATAACAGAGCGATGCAATAAACGATTCACCTTAAAGTAACAGAGCGGTGCAATAAAGAATTCACCTTAAAGTAACAGAGCGGTGCAATAAAGGATTCACCTTAAAGTAACAGAGCGGTGCAATAAAGAATTCACCTTAAAGTAACAGAGCGGTGCAATAAAGAATTCACCTTAAAGTAACAGAGCGGTGCAATAAAGGATTCACATTAAAGTTACAGAGCGGTGCAATAAAGAATTCACCTTAAAGTAACAGAGCGGTGCAATAAAGGATTCACTTTAAAGTAACAGAGCGATGCAATAAAGGATTCACATTAAAGTAACAGAGCGGTGCAATAAAGGATTCACATTAAAGTAACAGAGCGGTGCAATAAAGGATTCACCTTAAAATAACAGAGCGATGCAATAAACGATTCACCTTAAAGTAACAGAGCGGTGCATTAAATAATTCACCTTAAAGTAACAGAGCGGTGCAATAAAGGATTCACCTTAAAGTAACAGCGGTGCAATAAAGAATTCACCTTAAAGTAACAGAGCGATGCAATAAAGGATTCACATTAAAGTAACAGAGCGGTGCAATAAAGGATTCACATTAAAGTAACAGAGCGATGCAATAAAGGATTCACCTTAAAGTAACAGAGCGATGCAATAAAGGATTCACATTAAAGAAACAGAGCGATGCAATAAAGGATTCACATTAAGGTAACAGAGCGATGCAATAAAGGATTCACATTAAAGTAACAGAGCGATGCAATAAAGGATTCACCTTAAAGTAACAGAGCGATGCAATAAAGGATTCACCTTAAAGTAACAGAGCGATGCAATAAAGGATTCACCTTAAAGTAACAGAGCGATGCAATAAAGGATTCACATTAAAGTAACAGAGCGATGCAATAAAGGATTCACCTTAAAGTAACAGAGCGATGCAATAAAGGATTCACCTTAAAGTAACAGAGCGGTGCAATAAAGGATTCACATTAAAGTAACAGAGCGATGCAATAAAGGATTCACATTAAACTAACAGAGGGGTGCAATAAAGGATTCACCTTAAAGTAACAGAGCGGTGCAATAAAGGATTCACCTTAAAGTAACAGAACGATGCAATAAAGGATTCACATTAAAGTAACAGAGCGGGGCAATAAAGAATTCACCTTAAAGTAACAGAGCGGTGCAATAAAGGATTAAAGTAACAGAGCGTGCAATAAAGGATTCACATTAAAGTAACAGAGCGGTGCAATAAAGGATTCACATTAAAGTAACAGAGCGGTGCAATAAAGGATTCACATTAAAGTAACAGAGCGGTGCAATAAAGGATTCACATTAAAGTAACAGAGCGGTGCAATAAAGGATTCACCTGCAATAAAGGAAAGTAACAGAGCGATGCAATAAAGGATTCACATTAAAGTAACAGAGCGGTGCAATAAAGATTCACATTAAAGTAACAGAGCGGTGCAATGCAATAAAGTAACAGATTCGCATTAAAGTAACAGAGCGGTGCAATAAAGGATTCATTAAAGTAACAGAGCGATGCAATAAAGGATTCACCTTAAAGTAACAGAGCGGTGCAATAAAGGATTCACCTTAAAGTAACAGAGCGGTGCAATAAAGGATTCACCTTAAAGTAACAGAGCGGTGCAATAAAGGATTCACCTAAAAGTAACAGAGCGATGCAATAAAGGATTCACCTTAAAGTAACAGAGCGTGCAATAAAAGATTCACATTAAAGTAACAGAGCGGTGCAATAAAGGATTCACATTAAAGTAACAGAGCAGTGCAATAAAGGATTCAGTAACAGAGCGATGCAATAAAGAGCGATTCACCTTAAAGTAACAGAGCGGTGCAATAAAGAATTCACCTTAAAGTAACAGCAGCGGTGCAATAAAGGATTCACATTAAAGTAACAGAGCGATGCAATAAAGAATTCACCTTAAAGTAACAGAGCGGTGCAATAAAGGATTCACATTAAAGTTACAGAGCGGTGCAATAAAGAATTCACCTTAAAGTAACAGAGCGGTGCAATAAAGGATTCACTTTAAAGTAACAGAGCGATGCAATAAAGGATTCACATTAAAGTAACAGAGCGGTGCAATAAAGGATTCACATTAAAGTAACAGAGCGGTGCAATAAAGGATTCACTTTAAAGTAACAGAGCGGTGCAATAAAGAATTCACCTTAAAGTAACAGAGCGGTGCAATGAAGGATTCACATTAAAGTAACAGAGCGATGCAATAAAGAATTCACCTTAAAGTAACAGAGCGGTGCAATAAAGGATTCACATTAAAGTTACAGAGCGGTGCAATAAAGAATTCACATTAAAGTAACAGAGCGGTGCAATAAAGGATTCACATTAAAGTAACAGAGCGGTGCAATAAAGGATTCACCTTAAAATAACAGAGCGATGCAATAAACGATTCTCCTTAAAGTAACAGAGCGGTGCATTAAAGAATTCACCTTAAAGTAACAGAGCGGTGCAATAAAGGATTCACCTTAAAGTAACAGCGGTGCAATAAAGAATTCACCTTAAAGTAACAGAGCGATGCAATAAAGGATTCACATTAAAGTAACAGAGCGGTGCAATAAAGGATTCACATTAAAGTAACAGAGCGATGCAATAAAGGATTCACCTTAAAGTAACAGAGCGATGCAATAAAGGATTCACATTAAAGTAACAGAGCGATGCAATAAAGGATTCACATTAAGGTAACAGAGCGTTGCAATAAAGGATTCACATTAAAGTAACAGAGCGATGCAATAAAGGATTCACCTTAAAGTAACAGAGCGGTGCAATAAAGGATTCACCTAAAAGTAACAGAGCGATGCAATAAAGGATTCACCTTAAAGTAACAGAGCGATGCAATAAAAGATTCACATTAAAGTAACAGAGCGGTGCAATAAAGGATTCGCATTAAAGTAACAGAGCAGTGCAATAAAGGATTCAGAGCGATGCAATAAACGATTCACCTTAAAGTAACAGAGCGGTGCAATAAAGAATTCACCTTAAAGTAACAGAGCGGTGCAATAAAGGATTCACCTTAAAGTAACAGAGCGGTGCAATAAAGAATTCACCTTAAAGTAACAGAGCGGTGCAATAAAGGATTCACATTAAAGTAACAGAGCGATGCAATAAAGAATTCACCTTAAAGTAACAGAGCGGTGCAATAAAGGATTCACATTAAAGTTACAGAGCGGTGCAATAAAGAATTCACCTTAAAGTAACAGAGCGGTGCAATAAAGGATTCACTTTAAAGTAACAGAGCGATGCAATAAAGGATTCACAATAAAGTAACAGAGCGGTGCAATAAAGGATTCACCTTAAAATAACAGAGCGATGCAATAAACGATTCACCTTAAAGTAACAGAGCGGTGCATTAAAGAATTCACCTTAAAGTAACAGAGCGGTGCAATAAAGGATTCACATTAAAGTAACAGAGCGATGCAATAAAGGATTCACCTTAAAGTAACAGAGCGATGCAATAAAGGATTCACATTAAAGTAACAGAGCGATGCAATAAAGGATTCACATTAAAGTAACAGAGCGATGCAATAAAGGATTCACATTAAAGTAACAGAGCGATGCAATAAAGGATTCACCTTAAAGTAACAGAGCGATGCAATAAAGGATTCACCTTAAAGTAACAGAGCGATGCAATAAAGGATTCACATTAAAGTAACAGAGCGATGCAATAAAGGATTCACTTTAAAGTAACAGAGCGATGCAATAAAGGATTCACATTAAAGTAACAGAGCGGTGCAATAAAGGATTCACATTAAAGTAACAGAGCGGTGCAATAAAGGATTCACATTAAAGTAACAGAGCGGTGCAATAAAGGATTCACCTTAAAGTAACAGAGCGGTGCAATAAAGGATTCACCTAAAAGTAACAGAGCGATGCAATAAAGGATTCACATTAAAGTAACAGAGCGATGCAATAAAGGATTCACCTTAAAGTAACAGAGCGATGCAATAAAGGATTCACATTAAAGTAACAGAGCGATGCAATAAAGGATTCACATTAAAGTAACAGAGCGGTGCAATAAACGATTCACCTTAAAGTAACAGAGCGATGCAATAAAGGATTCACCTTAAAGTAACAGAGCGGTGCAATAAAGGATTCACATTAAAGTAACAGAGCGATGCAATAAAGGATTCACATTAAAGTAACAGATCGGTGCAATAAAGGATTCACATTAAAGTAACAGAGCGATGCAATAAAGGATTCACATTAAAGTAACAGAGCGATGCAATAAAGGATTCACCTTAAAGTAACAGAGCGATGCAATAAAGGATTCGCCTTAAAGTAACAGAGCGATGCAATAAAGGATTCACCTTAAAGTAACAGAGCGATGCAATAAAGGATTCACATTAAAGTAACAGAGCGATGCAATAAAGGATTCACATTAAAGTAACAGAGCGATGCAATAAAGGATTCACCTTAAAGTAACAGAGCGATGCAATAAAGGATTCACATTAAAGTAACAGAGCGATGCAATAAAGGATTCACATTAAAGTAACAGAGCGATGCAATAAAGGATTCACATTAAAGTAACAGAGCGGTGCAATAAAGGATTCACCTTAAAGTAACAGAGCGATGCAATAAAGGATTCACCTTAAAGTAACAGAGCGGTGCAATAAAGGATTCACCTTAAAGTAACAGAGCGATGCAATAAAGGATTCACATTAAGGTAACAGAGCGGTGCAATAAAGGATTCACCTTAAAGTAACAGAGCGATGCAATAAAGGATTCACCTTAAAGTAACAGAGCGATGCAATAAAGGATTCACATTAAAGTAACAGAGCGATGCAATAAAGGATTCACCTTAAAGTAACAGAGCGGTGCAATAAAGGATTCACCTTAAAGTAACAGAGCGATGCAATAAAGGATTCACATTAAAGTAACAGAGCGGGGCAATAAAGAATTCACCTTAAAGTAACAGAGCGGTGCAATAAAGGATTCACCTTAAAGTAACAGAGCGATGCCATAAAGGATTCACATTAAAGTAACAGAGCGGTGCAATAAAGGATTTACATTAAAGTAACAGAGCGGTGCAATAAAGGATTCACATTAAAGTAACAGAGCGGTGCAATAAAGGATTCACCTTAAAGTAACAGAGCGGTGCAATAAAGGATTCACCTAAAAGTAACAGAGCGATGCAATAAAGGATTCACCTTAAAGTAACAGAGCGATGCAATAAAAGATTCACATTAAAGTAACAGAGCGGTGCAATAAAGGATTCGCATTAAAGTAACAGAGCAGTGCAATAAAGGATTCAGAGCGATGCAATAAACGATTCACCTTAAAGTAACAGAGCGGTGCAATAAAGAATTCACCTTAAAGTAACAGAGCGGTGCAATAAAGGATTCACCTTAAAGTAACAGAGCGGTGCAATAAAGAATTCACCTTAAAGTAACAGAGCGGTGCAATAAAGGATTCACATTAAAGTAACAGAGCGGTGCAATAAAGAATTCACCTTAAAGTAACAGAGCGGTGCAATAAACGATTCACATTAAAGTTACAGAGCGGTGCAATAAAGAATTCACCTTAAAGTAACAGAGCGGTGCAATAAAGGATTCACTTTAAAGTAACAGAGCGATGCAATAAAGGATTCACATTAAAGTAACAGAGCGGTGCAATAAAGGATTCACATTAAAGTAACAGAGCGGTGCAATAAAGGATTCACCTTAAAATAACAGAGCGATGCAATAAACGATTCACCTTAAAGTAACAGAGCGGTGCATTAAAGAATTCACCTTAAAGTAACAGAGCGGTGCAATAAAGGATTCACATTAAAGTAACAGAGCGATGCAATAAAGGATTCACCTTAAAGTAACAGAGCGATGCAATAAAGGATTCACATTAAAGTAACAGAGCGATGCAATAAAGGATTCACATTAAAGTAACAGAGCGATGCAATAAAGGATTCACATTAAAGTAACAGAGCGATGCAATAAAGGATTCACCTTAAAGTAACAGAGCGGTGCAATAAAGGATTCACATTAAAGTAACAAAGTTCCCTCACGACGCCAGGATAGCGGAGTCAATCACCACCTTCCGGAGACACCTGAAACCCCACCTCTTTAAGGAATACCTAGGATAGGATAAAGTAATCGTTCTCACCCCCCCCCCCCTTAAAAGATTTAGATGCACTATTGTAAAGTGGCTGTTCCACTGGATGTCATAAGGTGAACGCACCAATTTGTAAGTCGCTCTGAATAAGAGCGTCTGCTAAATGACTTAAATGTAAATGTAACAGAGCGGTGCAATAAAGGATTCACCTTAAAGTAACAGAGCGGTGCAATAAAGGATTCACCTAAAAGTAACAGAGCGATGCAATAAAGGATTCACATTAAAGTAACAGAGCGATGCAATAAAGGATTCACATTAAAGTAACAGAGCGATGCAATAAAGGATTCACCTTAAAGTAACAGAGCGATTCAATAAAAGATTCACCTTAAAGTAACAGAGCGATGCAATAAAGGATTCACATTAAAGTAACAGAGCGATGCAATAAAGGATTCGCCTTAAAGTAACAGAGCGATGCAATAAAGGATTCACCTTAAAGTAACAGAGCGATGCAATAAAGGATTCACATTAAAGTAACAGAGCGATGCAATAAAGGATTCACATTAAAGTAACAGAGCGATGCAATAAAGGATTCACCTTAAAGTAACAGAGCGATGCAATAAAGGATTCACATTAAAGTAACAGAGCGATGCAATAAAGGATTCACATTAAAGTAACAGAGCGATGCAATAAAGGATTCACATTAAAGTAACAGAGCGGTGCAATAAAGGATTCACCTTAAAGTAACAGAGCGATGCAATAAAGGATTCACCTTAAAGTAACAGAGCGGTGCAATAAAGGATTCACCTTAAAGTAACAGAGCGATGCAATAAAGGATTCACATTAAGGTAACAGAGCGGTGCAATAAAGGATTCACCTTAAAGTAACAGAGCGATGCAATAAAGGATTCACCTTAAAGTAACAGAGCGATGCAATAAAGGATTCACATTAAAGTAACAGAGCGATGCAATAAAGGATTCACATTAAAGTAACAGAGCGATGCAATAAAGGATTCACATTAAAGTAACAGAGCGGTGCAATAAAGGATTCACATTAAAGTAACAGAGCGATGCAATAAAGGATTCACCTTAAAGTAACAGAGCGATGCAATAAAGGATTCACATTAAAGTAACAGAGCGGTGCAATAAAGGATTCACATTAAAGTAACAGAGCGATGCAATAAAAGATTCACATTAAAGTAACAGAGCGATGCAATAAAAGATTCACATTAAAGTAACAGAGCGATGCAATAAAGGATTCACATTAAAGTAACAGAGCGATGCAATAAAGGATTCACATTAAAGTAACAGAGCGATGCAATAAAGGATTCACCTTAAAGTAACAGAGCGATGCAATAAAGGATTCACATTAAAGTAACAGAGCGATGCAATAAAGTTGATGTGTCTTCATTCTCTTCCTGTGCCTGCCATCACCCAAGTAGCAACTTGACACATGGCTTGGCTCCCAGACACTGCACCATTGACTAGAGGACCAATGTGAGATGAGGTGCCGCTGGGTGCCATCAAATAACAGCATGCAGCTGGAAGTGGTGGAAACAGGAGTCATGGGAGAGAACACAGCAGCCTGCTGCCTCAGGGTGTTTGGGGCACCACTGTTAGGATGACACTCTAAATGACTGCTTCAGGTAGTAGCGGCATTGGCCAGAGGCAGAGAGATCCAACCACTGACTTGTCCAGAAGTCACTGTGTCTGGCACTGACTCCGTAGATGGACATTAGATAACATTGACGATACAGTATATTAAGATTGGTTGTAGTTTAGGGATACACAGCTTTCCACATCTATCTTTCACTGATGGGTTGCTCCCCATAATCATATTGTGCCAATCTGCAGAATATACAGTCGTCATAGTAGTGTTTGATTTGATGTGTCAGAGTGCTATGTGAGAAATAGGGACTATTTGGTAATACCTAGCTTACCGACAGGAGCTGTCCTACAGCTCAGCTCACATGCCATAGCAACCAAATAGGACCCAGCTATCTGGGTAAACATATAAAGGTAGTATTAACAGACACAGAAATACGCTATATATGCCTTTAATCTCAAACCTAAATGATATAACTAATATTTTGTTCTCATCTCATATTCATGATCAGCCAGAAGAGAGGCTGTTTGAACCTTTCCATTGTGGAATTAAACTGAGGGTAGAACGGATGAGAGGGGGCTGCAGTCCCAGTCAGACCCAACCCGTGAAGGCCAGATTGGGCTGGCCTTGGGGAGAGCATGGGGCTGCAGCTCCAGTCAGACCCAACCTGTGAAAGCCAGATTGGGCTGGCCTTGGGGAGAGCAGGGGGCTGCAGTCCCAGTCAGACCCAACCTGTGAAGGCTACATTGAGCTGGCCTTGGGGAGAGCAGGGGGCTGCAGCTCCAGTCAGACCCAACCTGTGAAGGCCAGATTGGGCTGGCCTTGGGAAAAGCAGGGGGCTGCAGCTCCAGTCAGACCCAACCCGTGAAGGCCAGATTGGGCTGGTCTTGGGGAGAGCAGGGGGCTGCAGCTCCAGTCAGACCCAACCTATGAAGGCCAGATTGGGCTGGTCTTGGGGAGAGCAGGGGGCTGCAGCTCCAGTCAGACCCAACCTGTGAAGGCTAGATTGGCCTGGCCTTGGGGAGAGCAGGGGGCTGCAGCTCCAGTCAGACCCAACCTGTGAAGGCTACATTGAGCTGGCCTTGGGGAGAGCAGGGGGCTGCAGCGCCAGTCAGACCCAACCTGTGAAGGCTAGATTGGGCTGGCCTTGGGGAGAGCAGGGGGCTGCAGCTCCAGTCAGACCCAACCTGTGAAGGCTACATTGAGCTGGCCTTGGGGAGAGCAGGGGGCTGCAGCTCCAGTCAGACCCAACCTGTGAAGGCTAGATTGGGCTGGCCTTGGAGAGAGCAGGGGGCTGCAGCTCCAGTCAGACCCAACCTGTGAAGGATAGATTGGGTTGGCCTTGGGGAGAGCAGGGGGCTGCAGCTCCAGTCAGACCCAACCTGTGAATGCTAGATTGGGCTGGCCTTGGGGAGAGCAGGGGGCTGCAGCTCACACACACACACACACACACACACACACACACACACACACGCACGCACGCACGCACGCACGCACGCACACGCACACGCACACACGCACGCACACACGCACGCACACACGCACAAAACCTGGAGTTACCTTCCTCCATCTCTTTTCTTCTCTCTTGTCCTCTAGCTGGACCTGAGCTTTCTGATTAAGTCTCTTTGACAATCATTAGTCCTAATTAATGCCTTTAAATGTCAGTGATCTCACAGTCCGATTACACAGGTCTGGAGTTCAAGGGGGATTTAATGTCCAAGGAGGTCTGCTTGGTCTTTCCTGTGCCAATGCTGAAGGTCATGAATGGGCTCCTGTACTGAAGGGGGAACAGGGGTAAATAGCCGTATCACCCGCTTAGAGATGAATGTTGCAGGTTTTAACAGATAGACCAATATTATTTATAGTTGATGTCGGAAGTTCACATAGACCTTAGCCAAATACATTTAAACTCAGTTTTTCACAATTCCTGACATTTAATCCTAGTAAAAAGTCCCTGTCTTAGGTTGGTTAGGATCACCAATTTATTTTAAGAATGTGAGCAATGTGCCACAACTTTGGAAATATGCTTGGGGTCATTGTCCATTTGCGACCAAGCTTTAACTTCAATATATCCGCATGAATTTCCTCCCTCATGATGCCATCTATTTTGTGAAGTGCACCAATCCCTTCTTCAGTAAAGCACCCCCACAGACCAGAGGATATTTCTCCAAAAAGTACGATCTTTGTCCCCATGTGCAGTTGCAAACCGTAGTCTGGCTTTTTTATGGCGGTTTTGGAGCAGGGGCTTCTTCCTTGCTGAGCGGCCTTTCAGGTTATGCCGATATAGGACTCGTCTTACTGTGGATATAACTACTTTTGTACCTGTGTCCTCCAGCATCTTCACAAGATCCTTTGCTGTTGTTCTGGGATTGATTTGAACTTTTCGCACCAAAGTACGATCATCTCTTGCAGACCGAACGCATCTTCTGCCTGAGTGGTATGACGGCTGCGTGGTCCCATGGTGTTTCTACTTGCATATTATTGTTTGTACAGATGAACGTGGCACCTTCAGGCATTTGAAAATTGCTCCCAAGGATGAACCAGACTTTTGGAGGTCTACAATTTTTTTCTGAGGTCTTGGCTGATTTATTTTGATTTTCCCATGATGTCAAGCAAAGAGGCACTGGGTTTGAAGGTAGGCCTTGAAATACATCCACAGGTACACCTCCAATTGACTCAAATGATGTAAATTAGCCTATCAGAAGCTTCTAAAGCCCTGACATAATATTCTGGAATATTCCAAGTTGTTTAAAGGAACAGTCAACATATTGTATGTAAATTCCTGACCCACTGGAATTGTGATACAGTGAATTATGATACAGTGAATTATAAGTGAAATAATCTGTCTGTAAACAATTGTTGGAAAAATGACTTGTGTCATGCACGCAGTAGATGTCCTAACCGACTTGCCAAAACTATAGTTAGTTAATTAACAAGAAATTTGTGGAGTGGTTGAAAAACAAATTTTAATTTTATTTTTTTATTTTTTTTATTTCACCTTTATTTAACCAGGTAGGCTAGTTGAGAACAAGTTCTCATTTGCAACTGCGACCTGGCCAAGATAAAGCATAGCAGTGTGAACAGACAACACAGAGTTACACATGGAGTAAACAATTAACAAGTCAATAACACAGTAGAAAAAAAGGGGGAGTCTATATACAATGTGTGCAAAAGGCATGAGGAGGTAGACGAATAATTACAATTTTGCAGATTAACACTGGAGTGATAAATTATCAGATGGTCATGTACAGGTAGAGATATTGGTGTGTGCAAAAGAGCAGAAAAGTAAATAAATAAAAACAGTATGGGGATGAGGTAGGTGAAAATGGGTGGGCTATTTACCAATAGACTATGTACAGCTGCAGCGATCGGTTAGCTGCTCAGATAGCTGATGTTTGAAGTTGGTGAGGGTGATAAAAGTCTCCAACTTCAGCGATTTTTGTAGTTCGTTCCAGTCACAGGCAGCAGAGTACTGGAACGAAAGGCGGCCAAATGAGGTGTTGGCTTTAGGGATGATCAGTGAGATACACCTGCTGGAGCGCGTGCTACGGATGGGTGTTGCCATCGTGACCAGTGAACTGAGATAAGGCGGAGCTTTACCTAGCATGGACTTGTAGATGACCTGGAGCCAGTGGGTCTGGCGACGAATATGTAGCGAGGGCCAGCCGACTAGAGCATACAAGTCGCAGTGGTGGGTGGTATAAGGTGCTTTAGTGACAAAACGGATGGCACTGTGATAGACTGCATCCAGTTTGCTGAGTAGAGTGTTGGAAGTCATTTTGTAGATGACATCGCCGAAGTCGGGGATCGGTAGGATAGTCAGTTTTACTAGGGTAAGCTTGGCGGCGTGAGTGAAGGAGGCTTTGTTGCGGAATAGAAAGCCGACTCTTGATTTGATTTTCGATTGGAGATGTTTGATATGAGTCTGGAAGGAGAGTTTGCAGTCTAGCCAGACACCTAGGTACTTATAGATGTCCACATATTCAAGGTCGGAACCATCCAGGGTGGTGATGCTAGTCGGGCATGCGGGTGCAGGCAGCGATCGGTTGAAAAGCATGCATTTGGTTTTACTAGCGTTTAAGAGCAGTTGGGGGCCACGGAAGGAGTGTTGTATGGCATTGAAGCTCGTTTGGAGGTTAGATAGCACAGTGTCCAATGACGGGCCGAAAGTATATAGAATGGTGTCGTCTGCGTAGAGGTCGATCAGGGAATCGCCCGCAGCAAGAGCAACATCATTGATATATACAGAGAAAATAGTCGGCCCGAGAATTGAACCCTGTGGCACCCCCATAGAGACTGCCAGAGGACCGGACAGCATGCCCTCCGATTTGACACACTGAACTCTGTCTGCAAAGTAATTGGTGAACCAGGCAAGGCAGTCATCCGAAAAACCGATAAGAATATGGTGATTGACAGAGTCGAAAGCCTTGGCAAGGTCGATGAAGACGGCTGCACAGTACTGTCTTTTATCGATGGCGGTTATGATATCGTTTAGTACCTTGAGTGTGGCTGAGGTGCACCCGTGACCGGCTCGGAAACCAGATTGCACAGCGGAGAAGGTACGGTGGGATTCGAAATGGTCAGTGACCTGTTTGTTGACTTGGCTTTGGAAGACCTTAGATAGGCAGGGAAGGATGGATATAGGTCTGTAACAGTTTGGGTCCAGGGTGTCTCCCCCTTTGAAGAGGGGGATGACTGCGGCAGCTTTCCAATCCTTGGGGATCTCAGACGATATGAAAGAGAGGTTGAACAGGCTGGTAATAGGGGTTGCGACAATGGCGGCGGATAGTTTCAGAAATAGAGGGTCCAGATTGTCAAGCCCAGCTGATTTGTACGGGTCCAGGTTTTGCAGCTCTTTCAGAACATCTGCTATCTGGATTTGGGTAAAGGAGAACCTGGAGACGCTTGGGCGAGGAGCTGCGGGCGGGGGCGGAGCTGTTGGCCGAGGTTGGAGTAGCCAGGCGGAAGGCATGGCCAGCCGTTGAGAAATGCTTATTGAAGTTTTCGATAATCATGGATTTATCGGTGGTGACCGTGTTACCTAGCCTCAGTGCAGTGGGCAGCTGGGAGGAGGTGCTCTTGTTCTCCATGGACTTCACAGTGTCCCAGAACTTTTGGGAGTTGGAGCTACAATGACTCCAACCTAAGTGTATGTAAACTTCCAACTCCAACTGTAAATAGTGAAGAGAACAAGACCCAAAATCGACCCCTGTGGCACAGCTTTTGTAATATTGAGGAATCTAGATTTGATACAGTCAGTAAGCACACATTATGTCCTCTCCGTTTAGTAGTTCTTGTGTACTTGAATTGGCAGAAATGGACAGAACCAAATCCCTGCTTTACCCATATATATTATATAGTTCATACACAGTTCATACACACTCAGTTCAACGCAACATGCAATTTTTTCAAAGATTTTACAATGTTGCAGTTCATTTAAGGAAATCAGTCAATTGAAAGAAATTCATTAGGCCAAATCTATGGATTTCACATGACTGGGAATACAGATATGCATCTGTTGGTTACAGATGCCTAAAAAAAGTACGTGCGTGGATCAGAAAACCAGTCAGTATGTGGCGACACATCTCCTTCGCATAGAGTTGATCAGGCTGTTGATTGTGGTCTGTGGAATGTTATCCCATTCCTCTTCAATGGCTGTGTGGAGTCGCTGGATATTGGCGGGAACTGGAACACACTGTCATACACAGAGCATCCCAAACATGCTGAATGGGTGACATGTCTGGTGAGTATGCAGGTCATGGAAGAACAGGATCTTGTCATAGTATCTCTGTGCATTCAAATTGCCTTCGATAAAATGCAATTGTGTTCGTTGTCCGTAGTTTATGCCTGCCCATACCATAACCCTACTGCCTCCATGGGGCCCTCTGTCCACAACGTTGACATCAGCAAACCGCTCACCCACACGACGCCATACACAATGTCTGCCATCTGCCTGGTACAGTAGAAACCATGATTCATCCATGAAGAGCACACTTCTCCAGCGTCCCATTGGCAATCGAAGGTGAGCATTTGCCCACTGAAGTCGGTTACGATGTCAAACTGTAGTCAGACCCTGGTGAGGACGACGAGCACGCAGATGAGCTTCCCTGAGACGGTTTCTGAGAGTTTGTGCAGAAATTCTATTGCTAACCCACAGTTTCATCAGTTGTCTGGGTGGCTAATCTCAGACCCTCCTGCAGGTGAAGAAGCCAGACATGGAGGTCTTGGGCTGGCGTGTTTACACGTAGTTACACATGTGGTTGTGTGACCGATTGGACATACTGCCAAATTCTCTAAAACGACGTTGGAGGCGGCTTATGGTAGAGATATTAATATTCAATTCTCTGGCAACAGCTCTGGTGGACATTCCTGCAGTCAGCATGCCAGTTGCACGCTCCCTCAAAACTTGAGAAATCTGGGGCATTGTTTTGTGTGACTAAACTGCACCTATTAGAGTGGCCTTTTGTTTACCCCAGCACACGGTGCACCTGTGTAATGATCATGCTGTTTAATCAACTACTGGAAATGCCGCACCTGTCAGGTGGATGGATTATCTTGGCAAAGGAGAAATGCTAACTAACAGGTATGTAAACAAATATGTGCACAACATTTGAGAGAAATAAGCTTTTTGTGTGTATGGAACATTTCTGGTATTTTTTGTTTCAGCTCAAGAAACATAGGGCCAAAACCTTACATGTTGCGTTTGTATTTTTTGGGGTAAATTGAACAATTGTAAATGTTGCTGCCCACTCTTACTGTACATACATGTGGCCTGTGTAACCCAACAGTACCTTGATAAGTAGGAGGTATTTGCATGTTAGCTTGGAATAAAAACACATCTAAAGCACCTCAAGAGCTGGTATTCTGAGAGAAGTACTCAATGTTTCAGAAAATAACTAGTTACGGTGCCTTGCAAAAGTATTCATCCCCTTTGGTGTTTTTCCTATTTCTATACATTACAACCTGTAATTTAAATATATTTTTGTTTGGATTTCATGTAATGGACATACAAAAAATAGTCCAAATTGGTGAAGTGAAAAGAAATGTAAAACTGAAAAGTGGTGCGTGCATATGTATTCCTCCCCTTTGTTATGAAGCCCCTAATACGATCTGGTGCAACCAATTACCTTCAGAGGTCACATAATTATTTAAAAAAGTCCACCTGTGTGCAATCTAAGTGTCACATGATCTGTCACATGATCTCAGTATATATACACCTGTTCTTAAAGGCCCCAGAGTCTGCAACACCACTAAGCAAGGGGTACCATCAAGCAAGCGGCACTATGAAGACCAAGGAGCTCTCCAAACAGATCAGGGACAACGTTGTGGAGGAGTACAGATCAGGGTTGGGTTATAAAAAAATATCAGAAACTTTGAACATCCCACGGAGCACCATTAAATCCATTATTAAAACATTTTAAGAATATGACACCACAACAAACCTGCCAAGAGAGGGCCGCCCATCAACACTCCCGGACCAGGCAAGGAGGGCGGTAAATCAGAGAGGAAACAAAGAGACCAAAGACAACCCTGAAGGAGCTGCAAAGCTCCACAGCGGAGATTGGAGTATCTGTCCATAGGACCACTTTAACTTCTCTAGGGTAGGGGGCAGAATTTGGAATTTTGGATGAAAAGCATGCCCAAATTAAACTTCCTTCTACTCAGGCCCAGAAGATAGGATATGCATCTAAATAGTCCATTTGGATAGAGAACACTTTAAAGTTTCCAAAACTGTTAAAATAATGTCTGTGAGTATAACAGAACTGTTTTGGCAGGTGAAAACCTGAGAAAAATCCATTCAGGAAGTAGGATTTTTTTTGTGTGTAGTTTTCTATTCAATGCCATTACAGTCTCCATTGACTTAGGACTCAAATTGAAGTTCCTATGCCCTCCACTAGATGTCAACAGTCTTTAGAAATGGTTTCAGGCTTGTATTCTGAAAAATTAGGGAGTAAGAGCAGTCTGAATGAGTGGACCCTGCCGTGTCACAGAGCTTTTTCATGCGTGCGACCGAGAGAGTGCCTTTCTTGTTTACCTTTTATATTGACGACGTTATTGCCCGGTTGAAATATTATCAATTATTTAGGCTAAAAACAACCTGAGGATTTGAATATAAACATTGTTTGATGTGTTTCTATGAACTTTACGGATACAATTTGATTTTTTTGTCTGCCTGTTGTGACTGCGTTTGAGCCTGTGGATTACTGAAGAAAACGCGCAAACAAAACAGAGGTTTTCGGATATAAAGAGAGACTTTATCGAACAAAAGGAACATTTATTGAATAACTGAATGTCTTCTGAGTGCAACCATATGAAGATCATCAACGGTAAGTGATTAATTTTATCTCTATTTCTGACTTTTGTAACTCTTCTACTTGGCTGGTTACTGTTTGTAATGATTTGTCTGCTGGGCTGTGTTCTCAAATAATTGTAAGGTATGCTTTCGCCGTAAAGCATTTTTTAAATCTGACACCGTGGTTGGATTCACAAGAAGTTCATCTTTAAACCTATGTAAAATAGTTATATATTTTCTGAATTTTTATAATGAGTATTTCTGTATTTGAATTTGGTGCTCTGCAATCTCACTGGATGTTGGCCAGGTGGGACGCCCACATACCCTAGAGAAGTTAAGCCGAACACTACACAGAGCTGGGCATTACGAAAGAGTGACCAGAAAAAAATAAGCAAACATGTTTGGTGTTCACCAAACGGCATGTGGGAGACTCCCCAAACATATGGAAGAAGATACTCTGGTCAGATGAGACTAAAATTGAGCTTTTTGGCCATCAAGGAAAATGCTATGTCTGGTGCAAACCCAATACCTCTCATCACCCATAGAACGCCATCCCACAGTGAAGCATGGTGGTGGCAGCATCATGCTGTGGGGATGTTTTTCATCAGCAGTGACTGGGAAACTGTTCAGAATTGAAGGAATGATGGATGGAGCTAAATACAAGGAAATTCTTGAGGGAAACCTGTTTCAGTCTTCCAGAGATTTGAGACTTGGGCTGAGGTTCACCTTCCAGAAGGACAAACACCCTAAGCGTACTGCTAAAGCAACTCTTGAGTGGTTTAAGGGGAAACATGTAAATGTCTTGGAATGGCCTAATCAAAGCCCAGACCTCAATCCAATTGAGAATCTGCGGAATGACTTTAAGATTGCTGTACACAAGCGGAACCCATCCAACTTGAAGGAGCTGGAGCAGTTTTGCCTTGAAGAATGGGCAAATACCTCAGTGGCTAGATTTGCCAAGCTTATAGAGACATACCCCAAGAGACTTGCAGCTGTAATTTCTGCAAAATGTGGCTCTACAAAGTATTGGCTTTGGGGGGTTGAATAGTTATGCACGCTCAAGTTCTGTTTTTTGTCTTATTTCTTGTTTGTTTCACAATAAAACATATTTTGCATCTTCAAAGTGGTAGGCATGTTATGTAAATCAAAGGATACAAACCCCCCTAAAAATCAATTTTAATTCCAGGTTGTAAGGCAACAAAACAGGACAAATGCCAAGGGGGGTGAATACTTTCGCAAGCCACTGTAACCATTTTGTAGTAATACAAGCTATACATTCCATATTCTATGAGGTAAAACATGTTAAGGTGGAAATGTCTAGGTGCTGTCTGTTCGTTAAAGCATTCTATCACACATGGTCTTTCTCTTTTCCTCCAACCCAGCCTTGATAGACACACACACTCTGCCGTCCCATGGCCACGCCAGTGTCCCGGCCTACCGTGATGATGCCCTCTGGCCCACTGTGCCCCCTTTGCTCCCACCAACCTAGACCCCTGTTTCCCTATGGGTGAGAGGGCACTCTACCAGCTGAACCCCTCAACATTCCACAACAACAGCAGAGCTGGAGCTCAGGCGGTCTGCCAGGTAAGGGGCCCCAGCCCAGCCATGCCCAGGGAAGCTCTACCTCTCTGCCCTTTCATGTCTGTCCAAGAGAGTGGTTACTGGGACTCATGTGGGTCTGGATGGAGGGAGGGAGAGACCCAGTGAAAAGGAGAGAGAACAGAGCAGCTGTAGCCACAATCAAAGGTAAGCAGCAGGACAGACTTTTCAGAGGGGAGACAACGTGGTCAGAATAGTCCATTTTGGGTCAGCTAACAACAGCATTCAAGTGATAAATGTGTCCCCAAAGTGATAGATGGCAATATGAGCATCAAAATAAAGTGTTGGGAAATTCCATGATACAGTAGCGTACAGTAGAATAGAGTAGAGTAGAATAAAGTAGAGTAGAGTAGAGTACTGTAGAGTAGAGTACAGTAGAACACAGTGGAGTACAGTAGAGTACAGTAGAGTACAGTAGAGTAGAGTACAGTACAGTAGAGTAGAGTACATCACAGTATAGTACAGCACATAACAGTAGAGTAGAGTAGTGTACAGTAGAGTATGGTAGAGTACAGTATGGTAGAGTACAGTATGGTAGAGTACAGTAGAGTACAGTACAGTAGAGTACAGTAGAGTAGAGTACAGCACATAACAGTAGAGTAAAGTAGATTAGAGTAGAGTACTGTACTTTTCTTTACTGTTTTGAACTCTAGGCATGATTTTTTTTTTACTGTACTATACTGTAGTGTACCATGCTCTCCAAACTCGTGAATCATAGACGTCTATGATTGGTTCAGATTTGGTCCAGACTGGAATCATGGATGTCTATGTTTGGGTCAAATCAAGGCAGACCGGAACAAAAATCAACATCTATGGACATTGAAATTAAACTCGGTCTGGATGTGCCAAAAACGATGTCTGTGGACGTTACCATCAAGCCCAGTTTTGTAACTGATAACAGCATTTCTAGTTTTAATTACTTAACAATTCATTAACAAACTTGATATCAGTAAAAACACTATAACTAATTGATAGGTCTACCTTTAATTGTTACTTCTGTGAACTTTCATTATCCTCCCTCCTCAAGAGAAATGAGAAAATATCTTTAAGGTACATTATGTGTGTTTTTGGTGAGGGTATTACAAGACACAGGTCATGTTTCAAACTTACACAAGGCAAATAATTTCTCCAAAGCTGAATATAAGTGTTGCTATTAGTTGGAAGGGGTCTTTACAATATAGTGTTATGCTGTATTTCTGATACCTTTTAAGTATTTTTCTCGTAGATGTTTTCTAATACCCCTTTTACATGTTTTTAACCAGAAATCAATGTCTTTGCTTATTCCTAATATTTAGGATAGAAAAATGTATATATGTCTTAATTAAAACGTAATTAAATGTTAATATGATATTTGAGCGAGAGTGACTAACAAAATCAATTGGGGCTCCCTGAAGCTCAGGGACCCTGGGCACATACCCTGCCTTCCCAGTTTGTAATTCGGCCATGATTACTACAAGTTTAGATAGCTGGCTAGACTAATTTACCAGTCTAAAAAATGTAACAGACATGGGTTAATTGAGTGACTGTCAGTGAAAACTGCTGATGCACAACCAAGTTTAGAAATGTCACCTTGTGTATTCTACTATTCTAACTCTCAACAGTAAGTTGAGACAATGACTGAGTTCCCCCCAAAATTACCCCAAATTGTCCTCAAATGTAGTTAGGGTCCTGAATATGTGTTTGTGGTAACATGTGTGTGACTGTGTGTCTGTGTAACAGCCCCTGCTGGTCTCTGCTCCCAATACTACCTCTGTGTCCCTCCCTCTGCCATCTGGGTCAGCCAGGGCGACTGGGCCTAAGCTGCAGTCTGACCCCCCACAACACAGGCCTCACATGGAGGTGTGAGGGGAAGGAGTCAGACCCTGGGGCCGAATGCCCACAAGGCTTCCATTAGTGTACCTGACTGGGACAAGAGTTCTAGAGCAGCTGCTGTCTGTAGCCTACAGTGGCAGTGTGAACGCTTAAACTAATAACACACAAATAATTCCACATTTTCATGTCTTTATTGAACACACCGTGTAAGCATTCACAGTGCAGGGTGGGAAAAGTATGTGAACCCTTGGATTTAATAACTGGTTGACCCTCCTTTGGCAGCAATAACCTCAACCAAACGTTTTCTGTAGCTGCGGATCTGACCTGCACAACGGTCAGGAGGAATTTTGGACCATTCCGTTCAGCAATATTCTTGGGATGTCTTATGTGAACTGCTCTCTTGAGGTCAGGACTATGACTGGGCCACTCCAGAAGGCCTGTTTTCGTCTGCCATTCTATTTTTGATTTACTTCTGTGTTTTGGGTCGTTGTCCTGTTGCATCACCCAGCTTCTGCTGAGCTTCAATTGGAGGACAGATAGCCTAACATTCTCCTGCAAAATGTCTTGATAAACTTGGGAATACATTTTTCTGTCGATGGTAGCAAACTGTCCAAGCCCTGAGGCAGCAAAGCAGCCCCAACACCATACTTTACAGTTGGGATGAGGTTTTGATGCTGTGTTCCTTCCAAACAACAACTGTAGTTTCATCTGTCCACAGAATATTTTACCAGTAGCGATGTGGAACAAACTTTAGACGTGCAGCAATGTTTTCTTTGGGCAGCAGTGGTTTCTTCCGTGGTGTTCTCCCATGAACACCAGTCTTGTTTAGTGTTTTACGTATCGTAGACTCGTCAACAGAGATGTTAGCATGTTCCAGAGATTTCTGTAAGTGTTTAGCTGACACTCTAGGAGTCTTCTTAACGTCATTGAGCATTCTGCGCTGTACTCTCGCAGTCATCTTTGCAGGACGGCCACTCCTAGGGAGAGTAGCAACAGTGCTGAACGTTCTCCATTTATAAACAATTTGTCTTACTGTGGACTGATGAACATCAAGGCTTTTGAAGATACTTGTGTAACCCTTTCCAGCTTTATGTAAGTCAACAATTCTTAATCTTAGGTCTTCTGAGATCTCTTTTGTTCTGGGCATGGTTCATATCAGGCAATGCTTCTTGTGAATAGTACACTTTTGTGAGTGTTTTTTGTAGGGCAAGGCAGCTCTAACCAACATATCCAATCTCGTCTCATTGACTGGACTCCAGGTTAGTTGACTACTGACTCCAATTAGCTTTTGGAGAAGTCATTAGCCTAGGGGTTCACATACTTTCTCCAATTTACACTGGGAATGTTTAAATGATGTATACAATATAAACAAGAAAAATACAATAATTGGTGTGTTATTAGTTTAAGCACACTATGTTTGTATGTTCTTGTGACTTAGATGAAGATCAGATCAAATTTGATGACCAATTTACACCAGAAATCCAGGTAATTCCAAAGGGTTCACATATTTTTTCTTGCCACTGTATATCAAGCTCATCACAGCCTGAAAAAAGAATTAAAACGAAATTGTTGGACCAAATCATTCAACTCACACTGTTTAATCTAAATATGAGATTGAGCAGAAACTTTGTTTGAATAAATACATTAAACTAGACTACTTACAGAAACAAGTGTGGATTGAAATATAACTGAATTAAATTGATTCATATTTTTTGACAGTAACTATGAATCTATTAATCATTCCTATTAATGGATGAAAATTGTCAGTGGAGAAAATAATTATAAACGGATAAACCACTGCATGAGAGATTAAGCACCTAACCTATCATCTAAGAGTTAATTGAATCTTATGGAATTCTGCCTGCCCATGGCAAAAACTGTTTTATAAACTGGGTGGTTCGAGCCCTGAATGCTGATTGGTTGACAGCCATGGTATATCAGACCATATACCATGGGTATGACAAAACATTTATTTTTACTGCACTAATTACATTGGTAACCAGTTATAATAGCAATAAGGCACCTCTGGGGTTTGTGGTATATTGCCAAGATACCATGGCTAAGGGCTGTATCCAGGCACTCCGCGTTGCGTCGTGCAGAAGACCAGCTCTTAGCCGTGGTATATTGGCCATATACCACACCCCCACAGGCCTTATTGCTTAATTATATAGCTCCCCTCTTTGAATTAAATCAAGCCTTCATAGCCTGACACATGACTAAACTTGGTAACACTTTCTACACAGTAATTACAGTAGTAACAACACATTAACAACATGGTAGTTACATAGTTATTACTATGTAATTAAATAGTAATAGGGTTTAGCAGTATCAGTTATTACACAATTGGGACAAGGACTGTGTAATTTCACATCCACTTTCTGAAAGTTATTGCACATGTGTAATTATTAATGTCATGTAGTTACTCGAAACAAGGTCACAATTTGGTTGACATTATTAACATGGTAATTCATAGGTGACTTTCAAATGTGTTACATAGTGGAACAAGAAAATGTGTAATACCATTGGTACATGTGGAATAACCTTCAGCAATTGGATGTATAATTACACAGTGCTTGTTCCAATTTTGTAATAACTGATACCAGTAAACCCTATTACCATGTAATTACATAGGGGCAACTTAAAGAGACTGAACGGGGGCTTAAGCACAAACAAATCGTAACATATTGTATGAATTGGAATTCATAACACATCATATGAATTGCAGGGGGAATTATAGAAAGAAAATGCAGGACGTAATATATTATACGAAAGTGATGATGTGTACACAAATGTGTAACATTTTCTGGGGCCCGTTTTGGCTAATGAGCACCACTTTCAAAACTACTGGCTGAAATTATGCAAAACCTTTATAACGTATCTCTTCTGTAAAGTGTTCCTTAACTCTTAGCGGTGTGCAGTTCAATCTTTCCCCACATGGGTGGCTGGTGTACTAGTAGTGTGAAGTAATCTGAAAAGGATTTCACTGAAAGAACAGACAGAACTGCAGCTATGGCTATAACACCATGATGAAACTGAGACAGAACAGCAATAGTGAATACAGCCAAATGAAAAATAAAAACAAATCTACCTCTGGAAAAAAAGTAATGAATCAGTTATTAACCATAGTGACCGATCCTTAGAAGTATCTCCACATTCTACAATTGTAAACTATAGCAAAACAGACCAAAAGAGACAGCCACATCCAGTTATAGCAGTTCTCAGCTGTCTGTGCAAAACAATGTGGAACTTCAACAGAGTTATTTCCAGATGTTATGGTGAAACAGACTGTTTAAGTGAATCAGATCAGATGACCTTGTTTCCACTTCGTGTCTGATGTCAACCCCCTCCACATCCAGACGCCTGTCTGTTTGTCAGACACAACTGAGTCATCCAATACAGAAACAACTGAGAGAAATAGAATAGAAGCGAATAGAGCAGGATAGGATAGAATAGAACACAATAGAATGGAATATAACATTATCAAATTGAATAGACTAGAACAGAACCGAACAGAATAGAACAGAATTGAACATAATAGTATAGAATAAAACAGGATAGAACAGAATAGAACTGAATATAATAGAACATAATAGAATTGAATAGAACAGACTAGAATATAACATTATAGAATATAACAGAATATAACAGGACAGAACAGAATGGAATAGAAGAGAATGAAACAGAAAGTAAAATAATAGAATAGAACGGAACAGAATAGAACATAATAGAGTAGAACAGAATAGGATATAATATAATGTAACATAAAAGAGCAGAGCAGAATAGAACAGAACAGAACAGAATACAGTATAACATAACAGAATAGAATATAACATTATAGAATATAACAGGACAGAACAGAATAGAATACAACAGAATGGAATAGAAGAGAATGAAACAGAAAGTAAAATAATAGAATAGAACAGAATAGAATGGAACAGAATAGAACATAATAGAGTAGAACAGAATAGGATATAATATAATATAACATAAAAGAGCAGAGCAGAATAGAACAGAACAGAACAGAATACAGTATAACATAACATAATAGAATATAACATTATAGAATATAACAGAATATAACAGGACAGAACAGAATAGAACAGAATGGAATAGAAGAGAATGAAACAGAAAGTAAAATAATAGAATAGAACGGAACAGAATAGAACATAATAGAGTAGAACAGAATAGGATATAATATAATATAACATAAAAGAGCAGAGCAGAATAGAACAGAACAGAACAGAATACAGTATAACATAACAGAATAGAATATAACATTATAGAATTAACAGAATATAACAGGACAGAACAGAATAGGACAGAATGGAATAGAAGAGAATGAAACAGAAAGTAAAATAATAGAATAGAACATAATAGAGTAGAACAAAATAGGATATAATATAACATAAAAGAGCAGAGCAGAATAGAACAGAACAGAACAGAATACAGTATAACATAACAGAATAGAATATAACATTATAGAATATAACAGAATATAACAGGACAGAAAAGAATAGAACAGAATGGAATAGAAGAGAATGAAACAGAAAGTAAAATAATAGAATAGAACAGAATAGAATGGAACAGAATAGAACATAATAGAGTAGAACAGAATAGGATATAATATAACATAAAAGAGCAGAGCAGAATAGAACAGAACAGAACAGAATACAGTATAACATAACAGAATAGAATATAACATTATAGAATATAACAGAATATAACAGGACAGAACAGAATAGAATAGAACAGAATGGAATAGAAGAGAATGAAACAGAAAGTAAAATAATAGAATAGAACAGAACAGAATAGAATGGAACAGAATAGAACATAATAGAGTAGAACAGAATAGGATATAATATAACATAAAAGAGCAGAGCAGAATAGAACAGAACAGAATACAGTATAACATAACAGAATAGAATATAACAGAATATAATATAATACAACAGAATAGTTTAGAATAAAACAGATTAGAACAGAATATAATAGAAAATAACAGAATAGAACACAATAGAACACAATATTATATAATAAAACAGAATAGAACAAAATCGAAAATAATACAACAGAATAAACCAAATATAATATCAATCAATCAATCAATCAATCAAATGTATTTACAAAGCCCTTCTTACATCAGCTGATGTCACAAAGTGCTGTACAGAAACCCAGTCTAAAACCCCAAACAGCAAGCAATGCAGATGTAGAAGCACGGTGGCTAGGAAATACTCCCTAGAAAGGCCGGAACCAAGGAAGAAACCTAGAGGGGAACCAAGCTATGAGGGGTGGTAAGTCCTCTTCTGGCTATGCCGGGTGGCGATTATAACAGAACATGGCCACGATGTTCATAGATGACCTGCAGGGTCAAATAATAATCAAAGTGGTTGTAGAGGGTGCAACAGGTCAGCAACTCAGGAGTAAATGTCAGTTGGCTTTTCAAAGCTGATCATTCAAAGTATCTGTCACGATCGTTGGAAGAATAAATGGACCAAGGCGCAGCGTGCTTAGAGTTCCACATGTTTAATTATTGAAACTCACCAAAACAATACAGAAACAAACAAAACGTGAAGTAATGGAGTGCTCACAGGCACTACACAAAAACAAGATCCCACAAAAACTCAGTGGGAAAAGGCTGCCTAAATATGATCCCCAATCAGAGACAACGATAGACAGCTGCCTCTGATTGGTAAACCATACCAGGCCAACATAGAAATAAAAAAAAACTAGACTACCCACCCTAGTCACACCCTGACCTAACCAGAATAGAGAATAAAAAGGATCTCTAAGGTCAGGGCGTGACAGTATCTCTACCTCTCTCGCTGTCTCTAGTTGAAAACAGCAGGTCTGGGACAGGTAGTACGTCTGCTGAACAGGTCAGGGTTCATAGCCGCAGGCAGAACAGTTGAAACTGGAGCAGCAGCATGACCAGGTGGACTGGGGACAGCAAGGAGTCATCAGGCCAGGTAGTCCTGAGGCATGGTCTTAGGGCTCAGGTCCTCCGAGAGAAAGAAAGAATATAACATAACAGAATAGAATCTAATATAAAATAATGTAAATGAATAAATTAGAACAGACTAGAATAGATTAGAACAGGAAAGAACAGAATATAACATATTATTAAAAATTAAACAGAACAGAATACAACAGAATAGAACATAATATTATATCATATAACAAAATACAATAGAGTAGAACAGAATAGAAAATAATTGAATAGAGCAGAACAGAATACAATACTATAGAATAGAATAGAATAAAATTAAATAGAATGGAACCGAATAGATCAAAATAGAATATTATATAATAGAACATAATATAATAAAACAGAATATGGAACAGAATAAAACATAATATAATAGAACAGAATAGAATAGAACAGAATATTATTTAACCGAATAGAATAAAACAGAATATGGAACAGAATAGGACAGAATTTAATAGAACAGAATAGTATAGAATAAAACAGAAAATAACAGCATATAATAGAACAGAACTGACGAGAACATAATAGAACAGAACAGAATTGAACTGAATATTATATCATAGAACAGATTAGAATAGAACAGAATATTAGATCATAGAACAGAAGAGAACAGAACAGCATAGAATAGAACAGAATAGTGTAGAATAAAAACGACTAGAACATAATATAATAGAACAGAATACAATAGATAAAGAATATAACGTAATATAATAAAACAGAACAGAATACAACAGAATACAACAGAATATTATATCAGAACAGAATAGTATAGAATATAACAGAATATGACAGAATAGAATGGAACAGAATATTATATCATTGAACAGATTAGAATAGAACATAATAGAACAGAATAGTATAGAATAGAACAGAAAAGAACGGAATACCATATCATAGACTAGAAAATAATATTATATAATAGGAAGAATAATATTTTATGGTAAGGCGATCCCCTAGGGGAACTCTCCCCCCCCCATTCAGCTGAAAAGGTGGCACAGGGAATTTAAAAATATTATTAAAAAATATTTAACTTTCACACATTAAGTCCAGTACAGCAAATGAAAGATACACATCTTGTTAATCTACCCATCATGTCCGATTTTTAAAATGTTTTACAGCGAAAACATGTTAGACCACCACCAAATAAAAAAAAAACTGCCATTTTTCCCAGGCAGAGATAGAGTCACAAAAGCAGGATTAGAGATAAAATGAATCACTAACCTTTTGAAAATCTTCATCAGATGACACTCATATGACATGTTACACAATACATTTATGTTTTGTTCGATAAGATGCATATTTATATCCACAAATCTCGGTTTACATTGACGCCATGTTCAGAAATTCCTCCAAAATATCCGGAGGAATTATAGAAAGCTACGCCAGATAACAGAAATACTTGTTTGGAAGATTGCCTGCCCTATGAGTTCTGTTATACTCAGACATAATTCAAACAGTTTTAGAAACTTCAGAGTGTTTTCTATCCAATAGTAATAATAATATGCATATATTAGCAATCTAGGACAGAGTAGGATGCAGTTCACTATGGGCATGCAATTCATCCAAAGTGAAAATACTGCCCCCTCACCCCAACAAGTTTTAAGTGATAAGGACTGAGAAACCAGTGTTTGGAGGATATAGTAGCAGGGGTGCTGTGCCAATACAGCATATATCCTCTAAACACCGGCTTCAAGGGCATTGTCACTTTTATACAACAGGATACCAACATATTAAAATAATGATTTACATATTTTCATTATTTTCATTGATTAACTTATTCATACTATTTCATCCTTCCACAAGATATGGTCCCGACACAAATCTAGGGTAGCTACCCAAGACGGCTGGTTGTTCGTTCTATCGGTTCGGGTTGCCAGAGACGCGACCCAGTCGTTCAGTCTTTTTGTTCTGTATCTATGGACTCACGTTCGTTCTAAATGTTCCATTGCCATACTGTCTGACAACGTTCTTATCACTTGCTTGCTAGCTAGCCAACTAAGGCTAACTTACAGTCACAATCAAAAAAGGGCAGCCAGAATAACAGCAAAGTAGCAGCATTTAAATTTGTTTAAGCTGTTTTCTTTTCTAGTGGCATTGATTTGGATAGATCCATAACAATGAGCTAATGAGGTGCGATGTCGCGTAGTAAATGTGCTCACTTGTCCGGACACTCTTGTTCAGAGGAGCTAGCCAACAACACAGCAAACACAATCACTGCAAACTGAAGCTGGAAAGACTGTAAACTAGCTGCACTTTGTCTCGTTTCACCTTTTTTCAATTGAATTTTTTTTGTATATACATAAAACTAACACCAGCTGATTCATTATTTCGACTGGCTGAGAAACTCTATCTGCCTGTCTGTCTCTTTCTGACTCCTGACACGTTCATTACTATGCAACAGCTGGAGATCGAATTTGAATATTGAAACAATGTTGCAAATGCCGGATAGAGAGACAAAGGTTTATGGCAAGGTACAAATATCCACTATAGAAAACTAAATATTAGTCTAAAAGAAATGAGAGAATGTCTAGATGCTTTTTATAGTAGAGATCAAGTTTATAAATTGCCTGGCTGGGCTGGTGAGACAGTGGATTGCACAGTCAGATGGAACAGAGTAAATAGGCATTTTAACGTCATAGATTTAGCCGGTGGTAACTCGTGGAATAGACACCGTCTGGAATAAGGTTTTAACCAATCAGCATTAAGGATTAGACACATCTGTTGTATAAAGCTCTATAGTAACATTCTATTCTAAACTCAGCAAAAAAAGAAACGTCCTCTGTGTCAACTGCGTTTATTTTCAGCAAACTTAATATGTGTAAATATTTGTATGAACATAAGAAGATTCAACAACTGAGCCATAAACCTGACAAGTTCCACAGACATGTGACTTACAGAAATTGAACAATGTGTCCCTGAACAAACGGGGGGGTCAAAATCAAAATGAACAGTCAATATCTGGTGTGGCCACCAGCTGCATTAATGCATTAAGTACTGCAGTGCATCTCCTCCTCATGGACTGCACCAGATTTGCCAGTTCTTGCTGTGAGATGTTACCCCACTCTTCCAACAAGACACCTGCAAGTTCTTGGAAATTTCTGGAGCGAATGGCCCTAGCCCTCACCATCCGATCCAACAGGTTCCAGACGTGCTCAATGGGATTGTGATCCCGGCTCTTCGATGGCCACGGCAGAACACTGACATTCCAGTCTTGCCGGAAATCACACACAGAACGAGCAGTATGGCTGGTGGCATTGTCATGCTGGAGGGTCATGTCAGGATGAGCCTGCAGGAAGGGTACCACATGAGGGAGGAGGATGTCTTCCCTGTAATGCACAGCGTTGAGAGTGCCTGCAATGACAACAAGCTCAGCCCGATGATGCTGTGTGTGACACATCGACCCAGACCATGACGGACCCTCCACCTCCAAATCAATCCAGCTCCAGAGTACAGGCCTTGGTGTAACACTCAGTCATTCAACAATAAACGCGAATTCTACCATCACACCTGGTGAGACAAAACCGCGACTCACATTTCTCATGATTTATTACAAGACTTAGTTGAGGTTTAGGTATTATTGAATGATTTGTCCCAAATACAATGCTATTCGTTTTTGAAATATTTAGGACAATCTTATTCCTTGCCACCCATTCTGAAACTAGCTGCAGCTCTTTGTTAATGTGGCCTCATGGTCCACCCCCACAATGTGTCTTCATTGTCCACCCCCACAGTGTGTCCTCATGGTCCACCCCCACAGTGTGTCTTCATGGTCCACCCCCACAGTGTGTCTTCATGGTCCACCTCCACAATGTGTCTTCATGGTCCACCCCCACAGTGTGTCCTCATGGTCCACCCCCACAGTGTGTCTTCATGGTCCACCCCCACAATGTGTCTTCATGGTCCACCCCCACAATGTGTCTTTATGGTCCACCCCCACAATGTGTCTTTATGGTCCACCCCCACAATGTGTCTTCATGGTCCACTCCCACAATGTTTCCTCATGGTCCACCCCACTGTGTGTCCTCATGGTCCACCCCATGGTGTGTCTTCATGGTCCACCCCCACAGTGTGTCTTCATGGTCCACCCCCACAGTGTGTCTTCATGGTCCACCCCCACAGTGTGTCTTCATGGTCCACCCCCACAATGTGTCTTCATGGTCCACTCCCACAATGTTTCCTCATGGTCCACCCCACAGTGTGTCCTCATGGTCCACTCCCATAGTGTGTCTTCATGGTCCACCTCCACAGTGTGTCCTCATGGTCCACCCCCACAGTGTGTCCTCATGGTCCACCCCCCACAGTGTGTCTTCATGGTCCACCCCCACAGTGTGTCTGAGTTGGTGATAGCAGATTGAACAAACTCAGACTTGGTGATAGCAGATTGAACAAAATCTGAGTTTGTTCAGTCTGCTACCATCAAGTCTGAGTTTGTTCAATCTGCTATCACCAAGTCCGAGTTTGTTCAATCTGCTATCACCAAGTCTGCAAACTGGTCTCTTCCTCGGGACAATAATAGATAGTTTTCCAGGGTGCATGATGTTGGTCTGGCCCTTGTGACATGTGTGCATACTTCACAATGGCCTTATTTGATGCTCATTGCTTGTTCTGCAGGCATGTGCCTCATCGGTTGAGTGTGGTTAAGGTTAGGGTTAGATTTAAAATCAGGTTTTATGACTTTGTGGCTGTGCTAGCTAGTGACCAATCTGCGGAGCTGCTTCCAGAACAAGATTTATGATGAAAAACACTAACCTGCAGACAGTATTGGCCATTTGAAAGTGATCACAATCGAAACTGGAGTGCAGTGAATTTCCCTAATGTGGTGTGCTGTTCCTATTTGGATCCAGTGCTGTTCCCTGATATGGCAAGACTGATCAATGGTGTGTGGCTGGCTTGCTCAGCCTGGACCGTCCTTCTCTCTCTATTGCTCTGAAATTAAATGATTATCTCAAGGGTGCTCCCCCTGGCTACATATAGAAATAGAATTCTGCGTGGTTCATTTCAGCACAGCTGAAGGCGGTTCTGTGGCAACAGGCTCACAACAGCAGGGCTGGATCTTTGTCCCACTGGATCTCAGCTCGCCACCGTGTCTGTCTGATGCGGAGGGAGGGTGCAGGGGAACAACATGGGGAATGGTGGGCATGATATTAACAGCAGCTCTCTGTCCTTCCTCCTCCCCTCTAGTACTATAGATTAGTACTACACAGACCTGAGCTATCAGAGCTATCACCATATATTCTGTGACTCTCCTTTTATTCATGTGCTCTGTCTTATGCCAGTCTGCTGTGCAAGGTAATGATTAGGAAGCTCCGTAGCCAATAAGACTTTGGCTGAACCCCCCTTCAGCCCTATCATATACCCAGTGTGTACACCCTGGGGATTTTATAGACTTCGATATGTCACACAGCCAGCCAATAACAGATCTTTCTGGGAGGCTCCATCTCTAAGGGTTTTCTGTCTGGGTAATTCCAGGGTGGGTTATCTTTTGTGAAACACACAATTTGATCTGTTTTTCTCCCTATAGGACTGCTGTTATCTAGTGTGATGCTTTCACAGCTCAGACCAAAATGAATTTAGAATTTACTCTAACTTTTTACAACGCAAACAAACGTTCCCTCAGCCAGTGTTTCCCAACTCCAGTCCTTCAGTAACCCCAAAAGCCCAATTCCAGTCCTCCAGTTCACCAACAGCCCAACTCCAGTCCTCCAGTACATCCAACGGCCCAACTCCAGTGCTCCAGTTCCCCCAACGGCCCAATTCCATTCCTCCAGTTCCCCCCACGGCCCAACTCCAGTCCTCCAGTTCCCCCAACGGCCCAACTCCAGTCCTCCAGTTCCCCCAACCCCAACTCCAGTCCTCCAGTTCCCCAACGGCCCAACTCCAGTCCTCCAGTTCCCCCAACGGCCCAACTCCAGTCCTCCAGTTCCCCCAACGGCCCAACTCCAGTCCTCCAGTTCCCCCAACGGCCCAACTCCAGTCCTCCAGTTCCCCCAACGGCCCAACTCCAGTCCTCCAGTTCCCCCAACGGCCCAACTCCAGTCCCAGTTCCCCCAACGGCCCAACTCCAGTCCTCCAGTTCCCCCAACGGCCCAACTCCAGTCCTCCAGTTCCCCAACTGCCCAACTCCAGTCCTCCAGTTCCCCCAACTGCCCAACTCCAGTCCTCCAGTTCCCCCAACTGCCCAACTCCAGTCCTCCAGTACCCCCAACAGCACACATTTTATTGTAGCCACATAATCGGAGTTGGAAAATACTGCCCTAAGCACTGCCTTCAAGAATTCAGCTCAGTAATTCGGAGACAATGAAATATTATCCATCGTCTTGAAATACAATCTATAAATTGCATGGATTAAAGAAACAGAGCCTCTAAGGCAGGGTTCCCCAGCTGGCGGCCTGTGGGTTATTTGAATCTTTATTATTATATATATTTGTTATTGTTGGACATAAAAGACTGTAAAACACCAGCAAATCAGTGTAACGGATGTGAAACAGCTAGCTTAGTTAGCGGTGGTGCGCGCTAAATAGCGTTTCAATCGGTGACGTCACTTGCTCTGAGACCTTGAAGTAGTAGTTCCCCTTGCTCTGCAAGGGCCGCGGCTTTTGTGGAGCGATGGGTAACGATGCTTCGAGGGTGACTGTTGATGTGTGCAGAGGGTCCCTGGTTCGCGCCCGGGTATGGGCGAGGGGACGGTCTAAAGTTATACTGTTACATCAGCTCCAAGTTATTTACATTTTTGAAAATCTGTTACACAGTATTCCCACACATAATAGAGAGATATACGTGATTGTATACAAATGTAGACAAGGTTTGAAATTATTACGTTTTAGTCAAATATTATCTTTTTTTTTATAAATTTGTTTTATTTCACCTTTATTTAACCAGGTAGGCTAACTTATTTACAACTGTGACCTGGCCAAGATAAAGCACAGCAGTTCGACACATACAACAACACAGAATTACACATGGAATAAACAAACATACAGTAGAAAACATAAACATCTATATACAGTGAGTGCAAATGAGGTAAGGTAAGGGAGGTAAGGCAATAAATAGGCCATGGTTGCGAAGTAATTACAATATAGCAACTAGACACTGGAATGGTAGATGTGCAGAAGATGAATGTGCAAGTAGAGATACTGGGGTGCAAAGGAAATAAATACAGTATGGGGATGAGGTAGTTGGATGGGCTGTTTACAGATGAGCTATGTACAGGTGCAGGGATCTGTGAGCTGCTCTGACAGCTGGTGCTTAAAGCTAGTGAGGGAGATATGGGTCTCCAGCTTCAGTGATTTTTGCCGTTTGTTCCAGTCATTGGCAGCAGAGAACTGGAAGGAAAGGCGGCCAATTTGAGGAATTGGCTTTGGGGATGACCAGTGAGATATACCTTCTGTAGCGAGTGCTACGGGTGGGTGCTGCTATGGTGACCAGTGAGCTGAGATAAGGTGGGGCTTTACCTAGCAGAGACCTGTAGATGACCTGGAGCCAGTGGGTTTGGCGACGAGTATAAAGTGAAGGCCAACGAGAGCATACAGGTCGCAGTGGTGGGTAATATATGGGGCTTTGGTGACAAAACAAATGGCACTGTGATAAACTGCATCCAATTTGTTGAGTAGAGTGTTGGAGGCTATTTTAAAGATGACATCGCCGAAGTCGAGGATCGGTAGGATGGTGAGTTTTACGAGGGTATGTTTGGCAGCATGAGTGAAGGATGCTTTGTTGCGAAATAGGAAGTCGATTCTAGATTTAATTTTGGATTGGAGATGCTTAATGTGAATCTGGAAGGAGAGTTTACAGTCTAGCCTGACACCTGGGTATTTGTAGTTGTCCACATATTCTAAGTCAGAGCTGTCCAGAGTAGTGATGCTAGATGGGCGGGCAGATGCGGGCAGGGATCGGTTGTAGAGCATGCACTTAGTTTGACTTGCATTTAAGAGCAGTTGGAGGCTACGAAAGGAGAGTTGTATGGCATTGAAACTCGTCTGGAGGTTAATTAACACATTGTCCAAAGAAGGGCCAGAATTGTACAGAATGGTGTCGTCTGCGTAGAGGTGGATCAGAGAATCACCAGCAGCGAGAGCGACATCATTGATGTTTGGCTTCTTGTTGTTAATTTGCAGTCTCCAAATTAGTCATAATTATGTTCCGGGCCTCCTGACCAGCCGTTAAAGAAAAAAATCAGCCTGCGCCTGACTGTTGTTAATATTCCCTGCTCTAAGAAGTCCATTATTATGAGGCATTATTTTATATTGATCTCAGGATAATAGATTCTGTTGTGAAGGCCTACCTCCTAGGAATTTGAAATAAGGCATGCATGCCTTGCTGCCCCTCACTGAACATTGTTGTTATAATATATTTTGGGGGAGGATGTTGGTAGTCTGTCTTGTACAGTACTCTAAAGATACTGTACTGGGATTGCATGGTGTTACAGTAGGATTTAATTGCATGGTGTTACAGTATGATGTGATTTCATGGTGTTAAAGTAGGATTTGTTTGCATGGAATTACAATAGGATTTGATTGCATGGTGATACAATGGGATTTGGTTGCATGGTGTTACAGTAAGACTCCAACCCTCTGATCAGAAGGTTTCAGTTCAGTATCTCGCATTTTCACCAAAAGGAAAGCTATCATCATCATCTGAAACAAGTACAGTATCAAGTTACCTGTGTACCTTTCACCTGTGAGTGATTCTGTCAACCGACACGGCTACTGCCAAGCTGCTACCATTACCAGTGCGCAGACCCTGTTAGTCTAGTACACAGTGTCTGTCCTAATGACCGACAATTATAGTTGAAGGGCTATCTTCATTGTTGCCTCCATTTCAGTTACCTCGTCAACTCATTGTCCACTCAGCCAGTCTGGTTCATTTCAGTTACCTCGTCAACTCATTGTCCACTCAGCCAGTCTGGTTCATTTCAGTCACCTCGTCATCTCATTGTCCACTCAGCCAGTCTGGTTCATTTCAGTTACCTCGTCAACTCATTGTCCACTCAGCCAGTCTGGTTCATTTCAGTTACCTCGTCAACTCATTGTCCACTCAGCCAGTCTGGTTCATTTCAGTCACCTCGTCAACTCATTGTCCACACAGCCAGTCTGGTTCCTTTATACAACTACCCCAGTTGTTGTATTTCATCACACTTAAATAGTTTGAGTCTCTCTGGACTGGCAATCAGTTTGGATGAATTGAACTATTGAGTGGGGCTGTAATGTTTTCAGAACATGCTGTTTTCAGAAGTAGTAAGTAAGCTACAACTCTGGCAAAATGAACTGCGCTCTAGTGGTATTGGGAAATAAACTCCTGCTGTTGAAGGTTAAACACAGCCTAGTTAAGCCAGAGCCAGAGCTCGAGCATAAAATATATAATCTTCAAAGACTGGTCTGCCTTTTATTTATTCTCAGTTCCTTTTAGATTAGATGATCGCTTAAATAACACCAATTTGTTAGAGAATTTAGAAATCAGACACAACTGATTTTATTTATTTATTAGACAATTTAAAAAACTACGTACATAAGTGTTCCAGCCTTGAGAAGCTTGAAGAACAGGGTCACCCCATAGCCTTTTAGATGGAAGAGGTTTACTCAACAGCCATTTGACATTTATTTTAAATTTATTTTATTGAACCTTTATTTAACTAGGCAAGTCAGTTAAGAACGGGGGCTGGGATCAATATTTTTTTAAAATAAAATATAAATATAAGTCAAAACACACATCATGACAACATCATGGTAACAACACAACATGGTAGCAGCACAAAACATGGTATAAACACCATTGGGCACAGACAAAAGCACAAAGGGCAAGAAGGACAACAACACATCACGCAAAGCAGACACAACTGTCGGTAAGAGTGTCCATTATTGAGTCTTTGAATTAAGAAATTGAGATAAAACTCCAGTTTGAGTGTTTGTTGCAGCTCGTTCCAGTCGCTAGCTGCAGCAAACTTAAAAGACGAGCGACCCATGGATGTGCTTTGGGGTCCTTGTGACTGGCAGAACAGGTGTTGTATGTGGAGAATGAGGGCTGTAGTAGATATCTCAGATAGGGGGGAGTGAGGCCTAAGAGGGTTTTATAAATAAGCATCAACCAGTGGGTCTTGCGACGGGTATACAGAGATGACCAGTTTACAGAGGAGTATAGAGTGCAGTGATGTGTCCTGTAAGGAACATTGGTGGCAAATCTGATGGTGGAATGGTAAAGAACATCTAGCCGTTCGAAAGCACCCTTACCTGCCGATCTATAAATGATGTCTCCGTAATCTAGCATGGGTAGGATGGTAGAGTAGAGTATTTAACACATAATCCGGGGAGGGGCCAGCTGAGTATAAGACTGTATCATCTGCATCTAAATGGATAAGAGAGCTTCCTTCTGCTTGAGCTATGTTGTTGATGTAAATTGAGAAGAGTGTGGGGCCTAGGATCGAGCCTTGGTTTACTCCCTTGGTGACAGGCAGTGGCTCAGACTGCAGATGTTCTGACTTTATACACTGCACTCTTTGAGAGAGGTAGTTAGCAAACCCGCCCAAAGACCCCTCAGAGACACCAATACTCCGGCCCACAAGAATGGAATGGTCAACCGTATCAAAAGATTTGGCCAAGTCATAAAAATAGCAGCACAACATTTCTTAGAAATCAAGGGCAATGGTGAAACCATTGAGGACCTTTAAGTTTGCAGTGACACATCCATAACCTGAGCGGGAAACCAGATTGCATACCAGAGAGAATACTATAGACATCAAGAAAGTTTTTCCAACAATTTTGATTAACACAGCAAAATAGAAATAGGCCTGTAACAGTTAGGATCAGCTTGATCTCCACCTTTAAATAAACAATGAACTGTGGCTGCCTTCCAAGCAATGGGAACCTCCCCAGAAAGGAGAGAAAGGTTAAAAAGGTTAGAGATAGGCTTGGCGATGATAGGGGCATCAACCTTAAAGAGGAAAGAGTCTAAACCATCTGACCCAGATGTTTTTTGGGGGTCAAGTTTCAAGAGCTCCTTTAGCACCTCGGAGTCAGTATCTGCCTACAGGGAGAAACGTTGCAGAGCAGTGGAAAAATAGGGAGAAGCATTGGGGATAGTCGCATTAGAAGGGATGGGAGATGAGGAAATGTTGGACGACAAGGAGGCATGGCTGAGTCAAATAGGACTCCTGACTTAATGAAGTGGTGATTAACCATTTCCAGCCATGTAGCCAATTCTCCACGTGGTATAGTCTTTGGAAGAGTTGTAGTTTAGCTTCTTTGTGATAGGGGACAGCATTTTCACTTTTGGATAAATAGTGTGCCCAGAGTGAACTGCCTCCTACTCAGTCCCAGATGCTAAAATATGCATATTATTATTAGTATTGGATAGAAAACACCCTGAAGTTTCTAAAACTGTTTGAATGATGTCTGTGAGTATAACAGAACTCATATGGCAAAAACCTGTGAAAAAATCCAAACAGGAAGTGGGAAATCTGAGGTTTGTAGTTTTTGAACTCACCCCTATCGAATACAAAGTGGGATATGGGTTATTTTGCACTTCCTAATGCTTCCACTAGATGTCATCCGTCTTTAGAACTTTGTTTCAGGCTGATCATTTGAAGGGGGGCCGGATGGGAGCTGTTTGACTAAGGGGTTTGCCTTCAGCCTTGTTCTCAGTCACGCGCTTTCACTTGAGAGGTAGCTCTCATTCCATTGCTTTTCTACAGACAATGGAATTCTCCGGTTGGAACGTTATTGAAGATTTATGATAAAAACATCCTAAAGATTGATTCTATCCTTAGTTTGAGAAGTTTCTTCGACCTTTTAATATAACTTTTTGAACGTTTCGTCCGAATGGACCAGATATGCGCTTTTGGATTTGTTTACCAATCGCCCTAACAAATGAAGCTATTGGACATAAATGGACATAAATTATGGACATTATAGAACAAAACAAGCATTTATTATGGAACTGCGATTCCTGGGAGTGCATTCTGATGAAGATCATCAAAGGCAAGTGAATATTTATAATGCTATTTATGAATAATGTTGACTACCAACATTGCGGAAATTTCTCTGGCTAGTTTGGGCTCTGAGCGCCGTTCTCAGATTATGCTTTTTCTTTAAAGTTTTTTAAAAATCTGACACAGCTGTTGCATTAAGGAGAAGTGTATCTAAAGTTCCATGTATAATAGTTGTATTTTCATCAACATTTATTATGAGTATTTCTGTGAATTCATGTGGCTCTCTGCAATATCACTGCATGTTTTGGAACTACTGAACGTAACACGCCAATGTAAAATAAGATTTTTGGATACAAATATGAACTTTACTGAACAAAACATACATGTATTGTGTAAAATGAAGTCCTATGAGTGTCATCTGATGAAGATCATCAAAGGGTAGTGATTCATTTTATCTCTATTTGTGCTTTTTGTGACTCCTCTCTTTGGCTGGAAACATGGCTGGGCTTTTCTGTGAGTTGGTGGTGACCTAACATAATCGTCATAATCATAGTCATTCCCACATTCTGAAAAGTAGAAAGAATGTTTAATTTTCCAATTTTGGGGATTTAGGAGTTTGGCCAAGTGAAGTCCTCTGTTCTCTCTCTGAATACTGTATGGTAGTTTCTACCCGGTATTTATGACCTGAGGTACTAAACATGGTTTAGGAGAGAGAGTGAGAGAGGGGGGAAGCCACGATTTACACCCAGAAAGGGCCATGTCATGACAGCCCCCCTCTGGTTGTTTAAATCTTGTGATTATCCTGCAAGTTGCAAACCAACATAAAAATAATGACCACGTGATGTCCTGGTTGTAGATCATCGTTGCAGTACCCCTCTGTTGGTTGACCTTGGTAGGCTCTCTGAAAGCAGAGCGGTCTAACACAAGGATGGGCAGTGGATGTCCAGTTGGTAATTGTTGTTGCAGTCCCCCTCTGGTGGTCGACCCGGGTAGGATTTTTGCAAATGGAACAGGCCACCACAAGGATGGGCAGCGGAGGTCTGGATTGGGATTTCCGTTCCGGACCAGTCATCTGGTCGTCCTGACTGGAAGACCTGAGCAGTAACTTAGGCAGATGTTAACAACGCATGCACGCACGCACACACACTCACAAAATAATTAATTAAATGTCTTCCCAAATGAGCGGCGTTGTGGCGCTAATTGATGGTTGTATAGGGACATTGTTTATGGCTCTATCCCTTCCTAAGTGTCAAAGGAACTGAACCTAAAATGAATGAAAGCATAAACTAAAGATATACAAAATATAGTTATCACACCAAAATCATCTAATTGGACTGCATTCAATATACGAACAAGGTCCTGGCAACATGACCCTATCATGGCATTGTCTAATGTCACATCTAGGGCTTTCCTAATTTGCTTTATGCTGCTTAGGGCACTATCCTAAGTTGATAACTACATGATAAATCTACAGCTGCAAGGCACCAGCTTCGGGCAGTCTACAGGGATGACCTATGGAACTCTGTGGAGAAACTGGTGAGTACTGTAGCTGTAGAGTCAAAAAAGACCTAAGAGTACATTTTCTACTTTTAATAAGGCTGATATTTTGTTCGGACCCTTAGTAATCCGAGCATGAATCCTCATGAAATGTTTTGTTGTACGTGTGTGTTTATGCTTACATAAGCGCACATGCCAAGAGAGAGAACCAAGTATCCTGGTATGTTACAACTTGTTCAGAATGAGTCTGACGTCATTAGATCATTTCCAGATCGATGTCTGGAGGTCAGTAAGAATTGATGTCGACCTCAAGACATGTTAATGTTGACCTCAAGAAGTGTAGTTTTACTACACGTCACTGTGTCTTACACCATTGTAGCGGTGATAGGTATGAAGGAGTCTATTTCATAGCTATGTTATCCACAGAGGAGATAACCTCACGACGGAAGTACTCTCTGACCCAGTCGTACGCGGTGTGATCATGACTTCTAATAACTTTCCTCCTGAATGGAGGGTTCTCTTTATTAGTGGCATGTGTGTTGACCATCAGAAGAGTGTTCTGGAGATTCCCTTACACTTGTTGCAATCTGAGTGACTACTAACTCCTCTGTCGCTATTGTCAATAGCAATTTGACTTGTGAGGTCTCTAATCCTCTTACTGATAGTTGCTGGACTGACTGTGCTGGCATTGGTACTGGTGCTCAAGGGGACCAGTTGTTCTACCAATTTATTCTGAAATATTATCCTACCGGAACACATGACTAGAGCACTTTACTAGTTGTATTGTAGTTTAACCTACACATGGCAAGGCATAACTATTTTTGCCATTTGTTTGAGGTGGAAGTCCACTGGACTTCTTTTACGACCAGTGTGGTACACCTCAGTAATATCTTAGATGTGTTCTAAGATTATCCCATCTAGGGGCCTGTCTACTCCTCACTGTTCTCATAGGGGAGTTTACAACTACATATGTTTCCTGCTTTGGCGGGCTCGTACGGTGTTGCACGTAGTCTCGACCCCCACCCCCCACCGACCTCAATGAGGCTCATCATGGGTCTGGGCTACTATTCCCCCCCTTTGTGGCTTAGGACCCCCCCACCAGCCGTTGGTGTTAGTATCCGAGGCACAAATGAGAAGGTTGGACGCTATGTATGAGTTGTCAGCAGCCGCGGTGTTATGAGAATGGCTTTAACCTTTCAACCAAATATTCTGGTGTTTGTGCTTCAAAATGTTCAGTGGCTGTCGAGGCCTGTCAGTCACCATAGCTTCCGCGTGTGGCAACCCCTTCAGTGCTTGCGAACTGAGAAGAGGATATCTGTCTGTGATATCTCAAAGTGTTTCACCAGTGGGAGTCATTGGGTCAGTTGTGGGACTGACACCATTAGTGTCATTGTAAGGGGTGACAGTCCCCCACAAACCAGAAGATGTATCATTGGAAGCAGAGTACACTCTGCGCATCAATGTTTTTCTTGCTGAGACTGCCGCAGTGCTTGCGAAAGTGTCCAAAGGCCAAGAGAAGTTAATCTCAACTACAGTATTGCAAGACTTCAAGGAGGAGGGAAGATGCTCATTCACAGAGACTGCTGGCTCGAGATCATGAAAAGAATGGTCAAATCAGGTTTTCTGATGGAATGTGTCAAGATATCGTAAGATCTCCTTGGGTGGGATTCTGAACCAAGAGGTTTCGAAATCTCTTTTTCCCAAGGGGTGCTTTCGACAGATACCCCTAGTGATTTACTGCAATGCAGCTAGCATTAGAGGTTGACAGTGTGGTCAGTGGAGAAGGCACTGTGGCCTGTGACCATACATGGTTGGTGTTCCAATCCACCAGTGGGAGTAACTGATCCATCAAGTCTGCTCCGAGTAGCAGGGGTACAGATTCTCTTTTTTTAATTTATTTTTTATTTATTTTTAATTTTTATTTTACCTCCTTTTCTCCCCAATTTTGTGGTATCCAATTGTTAGTAGCTACTATCTTGTCTCATTGCTACAACTCCCATACGGGCTCGGGAGAGACGAAGGTTGAAAGTCATGCGTCCTCCGATACACAACCCAACCAAGCCACACTGCTTCTTAACACAGAGCGTATCCAACCCGGGAGCCAGCCGCACCAATGTGTCAGTGGAAACACCATGCACCTGGCAACCTTGGTTAGCGCGCACTGCGCCCGGCCCCCACAGGAGTCGCTGGTGCGCGATGAGACAAGGATAACCCGGACCTCCCGGTCGCGGCCGGTTACGACAGAGCCTGGGCGCGAACCCAGAGTCTCTGGTGGCAGGGGGGGGCAGTTCAGATGATCAATGTGAGAGGCGAGGTATTCTGAGGGAAACCTCGAAGTGTAGTGTCGCATCGTTCCACATTTAGTCAACGTCATCGGACAATGTTTGAGAGATGAGCGATACTGTCGCTCCCAAATCTAATAGCGCATGACAGTTAAGCTGAAGGACTGTTTCCAGGTATGGCCGTTTAGATTTGCGTTTAGCGGACATATTCCCCACAAAGTGGGGTGGTCGTTCGCAACGATGTGATGTGCCATTTCTGTTCAAGGTGAAGCAGATCGACTTTTCTGATTTTGAGTGGGCATTGTTTTAACAAAGCTTTTGACCTTTTCTTCGCAACCTTTGTATCTGTAATGGATCTCGTCCTCCTCTTCAGAGTAGCGAGAAGGATCGGAGAACCAATGCGCAGCTTGGTAAGTGTTTAAAACTTGTTGAGGATAGGGGGCAGTATTTTCACTTTGGATGAATTGCGTGCCCATAGTGAACTGCATCCTACTCTGTCCTAGATTGCTAATATATGCATAGTATTATTACTATTGGATAGAAAACACTCTGAAGTTTCTAAAACTGTTTGAATTATGTCTGTGGGTATAACAGAACTCATAAGGCAGGCAATCTTCCAAACAAGAAGTGAAATTCTAAAAGTTGGGACAACTTTGACGTCATCGCCCCCTCCTTTCCCAACAAGATATGGATCTGTTAGCACCTCCTACACCTTCCACTAGATGTCCTCATTCAGTAGAAAGTGGAATGGAGCATTTTGCTGTGAACTTTGACCGAATGGGAGGGGAAATAGTCCGTGTCTCGACAGAATGCCATTTTCCTGTGGCGCATTTTTCTGTGGGTGCTACCACCGTTCCATTTTACATTTACATTTAAGTCATTTAGCAGACGCTCTTATCCAGAGCGACTTACAAATTGGTGCTTTCACCTTATGACATCCAGTGGAACAGCCACTTTACAATAGTGCATCTAGGTCTTTTAAGGGGGAGGGAGGGGGGAGAAGGATTACTTTATCCTATCCTAGGTATTCCTTAAAGAGGTGGGGTTTCAGGTGTCTCCGGAAGGTGGTGATTGACTCCGCTGTCCTGGCGTCGTGAGGGAGTTTGTTCCACCATTGGGGGGCCAGAGCAGCGAACAGTTTTGACTGGGCTGAGCGGGAACTGTACTTCCTCAGTGGTAGGGAGGCGAGCAGGCCAGAGGTGGATGAACGCAGTGCCCTTGTTTGGGTGTAGGGCCTGATCAGAGCCTGGAGGTACTGAGGTGCCGTTCCCCTCACAGCTCCGTAGGCAAGCACCATGGTCTTGTAGCGGATGCGAGCTTCAACTGGAAGCCAGTGGAGAGAGCGGTTCCATTTGGCTCCAGCTGAAAACGTATGATCCGGTTGGAACGTTATTGGATATATATGATAATAACATCCTGAAGATTGATTCTCTACTTAGTTTGACCAGTTTATTCAACCTGGAATATATCTTTTGGAAGTGTTCGTGCGAGTTATCCTGGACCAGCAGTCAGTTTTTGGGCATTTGAGCTGAAAGTGATAGCAAATGCAGCTACTTGGACACTAGTATTGGACGTTATGGAACAAAACAACGATTTATTGTGGAACTAGGACTCCTTGCACTACATTCTGATGAAAGATCATCAAAGGTAAGGGAATATTTATGTTGTAATTTCGTATTTCTGTTGACTCCAACATGGAGGAGAAATACTTTTACATCTGAGCGCTATCTCAGATTATTGCATAGTAGGCTTTTTTCGTAACGTTTAAAAAAAATCTGACACAGCTGTTGCATTAAGAACCAGTGTATCTTTAATTATATGTAGAACATGTATCTTTAGTCAAAGTTGATGATGAGTATTTCTGTTATCTGGCGTAGCTTTCTATAATTCCTCCTGAGGAATTTCTGAACATGGCGTCAATGTAAACCGAGATTTGTGGATATAAATATGCATATTATCGAACAAAACATAAATGTACTGTGTAACATGTCATATGAGTGTCATCCGATGAAGATTTTCAAAAGGTTAGTGATTAATTTTATCTCTAATCCTGCTTTTGTGATTTTATCTTTGGTTGAAAAAAATGGCTGCGTTTTTTCCCTTTGATTTGGTGGTGGTCTAACATAAATATATGTTGTGTTTTCGCTGTAAAACATTTTAAAAATCGGACATGATGGGTAGATGAACAATATGTTTATCTTTCATTTGAGGTATTGGACTTGTTAACCTGTTGCTTCTACTCGGGACGCTTGCGTCCCAACTAGAGCTCTGGAAATGCAAATGCGCTACGCTAAATGCTAATAGTATTAGTTAAAACTCAAAAGTTCATTAAAATACACATGCAGGGTATCGAATTAAAGCTACACTCGTTGTGAATCCAGGCAACAAGTCAGATTTTTAAAATGCTTTTCGGCGAAAGCATGAGAAGCTATTATCTGATAGCATGTAACACCCCAAAAGACCCACAGGGGACGTAAACAAAATAATTAGCATTTTGGCGTTACACAAACCGCACAATAAAATAGAAAACATTCATTACCTTTCACCATCTTCTTTGTTGGCACTCCTAGATGTCCCATAAACACTATTTGGGTCTTTATTTCGATTAAATCGGTCCATATAAAGCCTAGATATCGTTATATGTAGACTGTGTGATAAACGAAAAAAACATAGTTTCAAAACGTAACGTCATTTTTTAAAATTCAAAAAGTCGACGATAAACTTTCACAAAACACTTCGAAATACGTTTGTAATGCAACTTTAGGTATTAGTAAACGTTAATAAGCGATAAAATTCATCAGGAGGCGATGTAAAGATCATTAGCTGTCCGTCTGGAAAAATGTCCGGCTAGAAACTCAACGAAAATATCCGGTCCTAGACCTAAGGAGATACGGTGCCCTGCATGTGTTTGACCAAGAAAAAACTCGAAGGGAAATGACAAGACTCTAGACACCGTGTGGAAGCTGTAGGTACTGCAACCTCAGTCAATTAATTGTGGTTCACCTTTATCAATGGGTTCAAGTAGCGCATGGATATATTTTCCCATTTTCAGTGATCAGTTTTTCCTGTGCTTTTCGATGTAAATTCCGTTCTGGTAAAGCCACAGCAGTGATTTAACCAGTTTTATAAACGTCTGAGTGTTTTCTATCCACACAGACTAAGCAAATGCATATACTATATTCCTGGCATGAGTAGCAGGGCACTGAAATGTTGCGCGATTTTTAACAGAATGTTGAAAAAAGTAGAGGGTCGACTTAAGAGGTTAATGTGTGAAAGTTAAATATTTGTAAAGAATATTTTTGAATTCCCCGCGCCACCTTTTCAGCTGAATGGGGGGGTGGAGTTCCCTGAGGGGAACCTTGCCATAACAGGTTTTAATCAAAACACAACAGAACACTGGAACAAAACAATAAACGTGAATAAACGAAACAGTCCCGTGTGGCAACAAGCACTGACACGGAAGACAAACACCCACAAGTCAAAAGTGAAACCAGGCTACCTAAGTATGATTCTCAATCAGGGACAACGCCTCTGATTGAGAACCATACTAGGCCGAACACAGAAATCCCAAATTATAGAAAAACATAGACAACCCACCCAACTCACGCCCTGACCATACTAAAACAAAGACATAACAAAGGAACTAAGGTCAGAACGTGACAGTATCAGAGTCTATAGACAAAGCCTGTGGGCTTGTTTCTTGATCAAGCGGACCCTGGATAGGGTCTCGAGTGAGAGCAAGAGAAATTTGAAGTTTAATGTTCTTGCTAAGGATGTTAATCATTCTTGGTGACTTGGTGTCCGGTAATTCCCTGTCTAGTCCTTGTGACTTATCTTTTACGAACTTATAGAGAACATTGGTCTACGTTTTGATTGTCCTTTAACCCTTTGTTACCCTTGTGCTCTGACACGATTTGTGGCTTGGGCGCAGGAACTAGGCGAACAGGTCGATTGTAGTGGTCGTCGTTTCGATGGCGATGTACTTAACAGTTATTTTGAACGCGGTGGTTATTGGAATCATGGTTTCGTGGTAGAAACCATTGTTGTGTGTCATCTCTCAACGCTCCAATACCTGATAATGCACCCTCTAACTGGAGTGAGTGCTTCTGGTCACATTTCAAAACCGAGTGGTCAGGCCTCTTATCATTGTGGGCTTTTGATGCCTCAAAAGCTGTGCTTGCAAGCTCTCTGAGTTGTAAGACAGGCAAGCCAACCTGGGCTGTAGGGCCCAAGTAGGTAATGAGGGTGGGATACATGTTCGACAGAAACATTTGCTTGAATGATAACAGCTCTCCCATTCCTGACTCAGTGAGTAGGCCAAAGTAAGCTGAACGAAGCCTATGATAGTACGCTTGTGGGTGTTCATTCCGAGCTTGTTTGACCGTCTTAGCCAGTGAGCTATCATGTTTGCAAGTCACAAAACCACTGAATTCTCATTTCAAAGCTGTGGCAAGTTTAGTGTAGTCGTTAAGCACGTGTTGCTGTTGTAGGCAAATTAACCTCGTCAAGTGGTTACATAGGACTATGTAACTCAGTTAGTAGAACATGGTCCTATGTAACTCAGTCAGTAGAACATGGTCCTCTGTAACTCAGTTAGTAGAACATGGTCCTATGTAACTCAGTCAGTAGAACATGGTCCTCTGTAATTCAGTTAGTAGAACATGGTCCTCTGTAACTCAGTTAGTAGAACATGGTCCTCTGTAACTCAGTTAGTAGAACATGGTCCTATGTAACTCAGTTAGTAGAACATGGTCCTCTGTAACTCAGCTGGTAGAACATGGTCCTCTGTAACTCAGTTAGTAGAACATGGTCCTCTGTAACTCAGTCAGTAGAACATGGTCCTCTGTAACTCAGTTAGTAGAACATGGTCCTATGTAACTCAGTCAGTAGAACATGGTCCTCTGTTACTCAGTTAGTAGAACATGGTCCTCTGTAATTCAGTTAGTAGAACATGGTCCTCTGTAACTCAGTTAGTAGAACATGGTCCTCTGTAACTCAGTTAGTAGGACATGGTCCTATGTAACTCAGTTAGTAGAACATGGTCCTCTGTAACTCAGCTGGTAGAACATGGTCCTCTGTAACTCAGTTAGTAGAACATGGTCCTCTGTAACTCAGTCAGTAGAACATGGTCCTCTGTAACTCAGTTAGTAGAACATGGTCCTCTGTAACTCAGTCAGTAGAACATGGTCCTCAGTAACTCAGTTAGTAGAACATGGTCCTCTGTAACTCAGTTAGTAGAACATGGTCCTCTGTAACTCAGTTAGTAGAACATGGTCCTCTGTAACTCAGTTAGTAGAACATGGTCCTCTGTAACTCAGTTAGTAGAACATGGTCCTCTGTAACTCAGTTAGTAGAACATGGTCCTCTGTAACTCAGTTAGTAGAACATGGTCCTCTGTAACTCAGTTAGTAGAACATGGTCCTCTGTAACTCAGTTAGTAGAACATGGTCCTCTGTAACTCAGTTAGTAGAACATGGTCCTATGTAACTCAGTCAGTAGAACATGGTCCTCTGTAACTCAGTTAGTAGAACATGGTCCTCTGTAACTCAGTCAGTAGAACATGGTCCTCTGTAACTCAGTTAGTAGAACATGGTCCTCAGTAACTCAGTTAGTAGAACATGGTCCTCAGTAACTCAGTTAGTAGAACATGGTCCTATGTAACTCAGTTAGTAGAACATGGTCCTATGTAACTCAGTTGGTAGAACATGGTCCTCTGTAACTCAGTTAGTAGAACATGGTCCTCTGTAACTCAGTTAGTAGAACATGGTCCTCTGTAACTCAGTTAGTAGAACATGGTCCTCTGTAACTCAGTTAGTAGAACATGGTCCTCAGTAACTCAGTTAGTAGAACATGGTCCTCTGTAACTCAGTTAGTAGAACATGGTCCACTGTAACTCAGTTAGTAGAACATGGTCCTCTGTAACTCAGTTAGTAGAACATGGTCCTCTGTAACTCAGTTAGTAGAACATGGTCCTCTGTAACTCAGTTAGTAGAACATGGTCCTCTGTAACTCAGTTAGTAGAACATGGTCCTCTGTAACTCAGTTAGTAGAACATGGTCCTCTGTAACTCAGTTAGTAGAACATGGTCCTATGTAACTCAGTTAGTAGAACATGGTCCTATGTAACTCAGTTGGTAGAACATGGTCCTATGTAACTCAGTTGGTAGAACATGGTCCTCTGTAACTCAGTCGGTAGAACATGGTCCTCTGTAACTCAGTCAGTAGAACATGGTCCTCTGTAACTCAGTCAGTAGAACATGGTCCTATGTAACTCAGTCAGTAGAACATGGTCCTCTGTAACTCAGTTAGTAGAACATGGTGCTCTGTAACTCAGTTAGTAGAACATGGTCCTCCGTAACTCAGTTAGTAGAACATGGTCCTCTGTAGCTCAGTTGGTAGGGCATGGTGCTTGCAGTGCCAGGATATTACGTTTGATTCCCAAGACCACCTGCAAGTAAAATGTATGCAAGCATGATTAAGTTGCTTTAGATAGTGTTTGCTAAATGGCATCTATTATAGGTGAGATGTGCCACTGTCTGTTTTGGGTTTTTAGACTTGCAGTACAGTCAAACTGTGTTCTCTCTAAGATTCTGCTCATCGCTGTCTGTCAAAGTGTTACATAGTTTTCTAGGAGGTGTCTGCATAGTATGGAACCATTATTCCAATGGTGTTGTGGTCTTACATTGTCATGCCTAGCAGTTGAAGTCCTATTTGATGGTATTGAAGTATTGATTCACTCAAAGCAGAATTAGCCTAAACCAAGAAATTAGAGCTTGTTTTTCTTCCGACATGATTGGAATAAGGCTTTAACCCCTGCAAGGGATTCCAGTGAAATGCATTGTTTTTGTTGCAACAACGAGACACAAACAGGGGGGGAGAGAGAGAGGTGTTGAGGTTTCTAGGTTTCTAGGAGATGTCTGACCCTTAGAGCTTTAATATACTAGCAGTGCAGAGGTCATGTGACTGTGCAGTTACATCGGTTTCAATACAAATCACATGGTCCGGTGAATGATAAAATCATGCAATGTAGGATTAAACACCGCCTGAACGCACAGTGAAGAGTAAGCCTAATCGCACCAGACATTTGTGTGTGTGTTCTCAGTGTGAGTCAACCTCTCGGGGCTTACCAGATGTGCACATGCTCCAGAGCTGTCCATTCCATCCCACATAAAGCCATGTGGGAACCTGGGGGATCCCTCACTCTATCCCTCCCTAGGAGGGGAAGGGCCACGCCTTCCTCCAGCCATGCAGCCTGCAGATGGTGGGGCCAAGGAGAGGAAAGGAGATGTGAGGAGCCCCGGCCCTGGTCTGCCTGGGAAACAGAGCACGTTTTGTTACGCTTGGACTCCAGCCTCGTTCACCCTCTTTCTCTGCCCCTCCCTCTCCTCTCTTCATCTCTAGCTCATCTATTTCCCTCCACTCGCTGTCCCACTCCATTCTAGCCGCCCACCTGCTTGTGCTTCCCATGCTGCAGTTAAGTTATTTTGCCCCTGGCCTGACACAGACTGTGTCCACTCGCTACTGTGTGACTGTGAAAACAGAGCTATGTGAATGGAGAATGGGAGAATGGTATTTGGGCGGCCGTCTGGTGGTGACATAATTTCCTGTTTGTGGGCCAACTGACTGGGTCTCTCTGAGAGTGGGCCAGCTGATTGGGTCTCTCTGAGAGTGGGCCAGCTGATTGGGTCTCTCTGAGAGGGGGCCAGCTGAATGGGTCTCTCTGAGAGGGGGCCAGCTGAATGGGTCTCTCTGAGAGGGGGCCAGCTGAAGAAAGGGTGGCTGACCAGATCCTTCGTCCTCCTCCCTGTATTCCATCTATCCATCCATCCATGCTCTCATACTCAATTCACCAAGTGGTGCTTGAACTCTGGGCCAATGATGTCATCATCCCCTGGAGGCAGCAGATCAGAGACGAAGGTAGAACAATACACTACTAGGCTCTGTTCAGTCAAAATCTGTAAACGGGTTTCCCGATTCAATCAAAAGCAGTATTCTTCTAAATGTGATATCGCAACCCAAAGTTAATTGTTTTAAACTACTTCCTGGAATCTCGTTACTTGGTTTGATGGAACAAGTCTCCCAGCTTCCAGGGCTCACTAAAGTTCTCTCACGTCACCCCGCTCCTCCGCTCCCTCCACTGGCTTCCAGTTGAAGCTCGCATCCGCTACAAGACCATGGTGCTTGCCTACGGAGCTGTGAGGGGAACGGCACCTCAGTACCTCCAGGCTCTGATCAGGCCCTACACCCAAACAAGGGCACTGCGTTCATCCACCTCTGGCCTGCTCGCCTCCCTACCACTGAGGAAGTACAGTTCCCGCTCAGCCCAGTCAAAACTGTTCGCTGCTCTGGCCCCCCAATGGTGGAACAAACTCCCTCACGACGCCAGGACAGCGGAGTCAATCACCACCTTCCGGAGACACCTGAAACCCCACCTCTTTAAGGAATACCTAGGATAGGATAAAGTAATCCCTCTCACCCCCCCTCCCCCTGAAAAGATTTAGATGCACTACTGTTCCACTGGAGGTCATAAGGTGAATGCACCAATTTGTAAGTCGCTCTGGATAAGAGCGTCTGCTAAATTACTTAAATGTAAATGTAAAATACATGTATTAATATAATCTGATGACTTTTGCAGTGTGGATACCCTAGATATCTCCCTCACAGATCTACATGGATTCTCTCTAGTGTATGGTGAAGCACAGAGGGAAATGGATGGCACCTGCACCGTTCAGATAAGCATCCTTTTTGGCCCCCCCAGGCTGGTTCTTGACGGCGTGTCTGTGCCATCATCTATGGTTAAGAGCAGACCTGTGTGTGTGTGTGTGTGTGTGTGCAGAATGAGTGCTCTGGAGCTGCTAGGCTGCTGGGATCACATGGTTGCTCTGCTGCTCTGCTGCTTTCTCTCAGTCAGAACACTGATGGAAGACTGTACTGCTGTCTCTCAGTCAGAACACTGATGGAAGACTGTACTGCTGTCTCTCAGTCAGAACACTGATGGAATGCTGTACTGCTGTCTCTCAGTCAGAACACTGATGTAAGACTGTACTGCTGTCTCTCAGTCAGAACACTGATGGAAGACTGTACTGCTGTCTCTCAGTTAGAACACTGATGGAAGACTGTACTGCTGTCTCTGAGTCAGAACACTGATGGAAGACTGTACTGCTGTCTCTCAGTCAGAACACTGATGGAAGACTGTACTGCTGTCTCTGTCAGAACACTGATGGAAGACTGTACTGCTGTCTCTCAGTCAGAACACTGATGGAAGACTGTACTGCTGTCTCTCAGTCAGAACACTGATGGAATGCTGTACTGCTGTCTCTCAGTCAGAACACTGATGTAAGACTGTACTGCTGTCTCTCAGTCAGAACACTGATGGAAGACTGTACTGCTGTCTCTCAGTTAGAACACTGATGGAAGACTGTACTGCTGTCTCTCAGTCAGAACACTGATGGAAGACTGTACTGCTGTCTCTCAGTCAGAACACTGATGGAAGACTGTACTGCTGTCTCTCAGTCAGAACACTGATGGAAGACTGTACTGCTGTCTCTCAGTCAGAACACTGATGGAAGACTGTACTGCTGTCTCTCAGTCAGAACACTGATGGAATGCTGTACTGCTGTCTCTCAGTCAGAACACTGATGGAGGACTGTACTGCTGTCTCTCAGTCAGAACACTGATGGAAGACTGTACTGCTGTCTCTCAGTCAGAACACTGATGGAAGACTGTACTGCTGTCTCTCAGTCAGAACACTGATGGAATGCTGTACTGCTGTCTCTCAGTCAGAACACTGATGGAAGACTGTACTGCTGTCTCTCAGTCAGAACACTGATGGAATGCTGTACTGCTGTCTCTCAGTCAGAACACTGATGGAATGCTGTACTGCTGTCTCTCAGTCAGAACACTGATGGAATGCTGTACTGCTGTCTCTCAGTCAGAACACTGATGGAGGACTGTACTGCTGTCTCTCAGTCTGAACACTGATGGAAGACTGTACTGCTGTCTCTCAGTCAGAACACTGATGGAAGACTGTACTGCTGTCTCTCAGCCAGAACACTGATGGAATGCTGTACTGCTGTCTCTCAGTCAGAACACTGATGGAATGCTGTACTGCTGTCTCTCAGTCAGAACACTGATGGAAGACGGTACTGCTGTCTCTGTCAGAACACTGATGGAATGCTGTACTGCTGTCTCTCAGTCAGAACACTGATGGAATGCTGTACTGCTGTCTCTCAGTCAGAACACTGATGGAAGACGGTACTGCTGTCTCTCAGTCAGAACACTGATGGAATGCTGTACTGCTGTCTCTCAGTCAGAACACTGATGGAAGACTGTACTTCTGTCTGTCAGACAGAACACTGATGGAAGACTGTACTGCTGTCTCTCAGTCAGAACACTGATGGAATGCTGTACTGCTGTCTCTCAGTCAGAACACTGATGGAAGACTGTACTGCTGTCTCTCAGTCAGAACACTGATGGAATGCTGTACTGCTGTCTCTCAGTCAGAACACTGATTGAGGACTGTACTGCTGTCTCTCAGTCAGAACACTGATGGAATGCTGTACTGCTGTCTCTCAGTCAGAACACTGATGGAATGCTGTACTGCTGTCTCTCAGTCAGAACACTGATGGAATGCTGTACTGCTGTCTCTCAGTCAGAACACTGATGGAATGCTGTACTGCTGTCTCTCAGTCAGAACACTGATGGAATGCTGTACTGCTGTCTCTCAGTCAGAACACTGATGGAATGCTGTACTGCTGTCTCTGTCAGAACACTGATGGAAGACTGTACTGCTGTCTCTCAGTCAGAACACTGATGGAATGCTGTACTGCTGTCTCTCGGTCAGAACACTGATTGAGGACTGTACTGCTGTCTCTCAGTCAGAACACTGATGGAAGACTGTACTGCTGTCTCTCAGTCAGAACACTGATGGAATGCTGTACTGCTGTCTCTCGGTCAGAACACTGATTGAGGACTGTACTGCTGTCTCTCAGTCAGAACACTGATTGAGGACTGTACTGCTGTCTCTCAGTCAGAACACTGATGGAAGACTGTACTGCTGTCTCTCAGTCAGAACACTGATGGAATGCTGTACTGCTGTCTCTCAGTCAGAACACTGATGGAAGACTGTACTGCTGTCTCTCAGTCAGAACACTGATGGAAGACTGTACTGCTGTCTCTCAGTCAGAACACTGATGGAAGACTGTACTGCTGTCTCTCAGTCAGAACACTGATGGAAGACTGTACTGCTGTCTCTCAGTCAGAACATTGATGGAAGACTGTACTGCTGTCTCTCAGTCAGAACACTGATGGAAGACTACTGCTGTCTCTCAGTCAGAACACTGATGGAGGACTGTACTGCTGTCTGTCAGTCAGAACACTGATGGAAGACTACTGCTGTCTCTCAGTCAGAACACTGATGGAAGACTGTACTGCTGTCTCTCAGTCAGAACACTGATGGAAGACTACTGCTGTCTCTCAGTCAGAACACTGATTGAGGACTGTACTGCTGTCTCTCAGTCAGAACACTGATGGAATGCTGTACTGCTGTCTCTCAGTCAGAACACTGATGGAATGCTGTACTGCTGTCTCTCAGTCAGAACACTGATGGAATGCTGTACTGCTGTCTCTCAGTCAGAACACTGATGGAATGCTGTACTGCTGTCTCTCAGTCAGAACACTGATGGAATGCTGTACTGCTGTCTCTCAGTCAGAACACTCTGATGGAATGCTGTACTGCTGTCTCTCAGTCAGAACACTGATGGAATGCTGTATGGAATGCTGTACTGCTGTCTCTCAGTCAGAACACTGGATGGAAGACTGTACTGCTGTCTCTCAGTCAGAACACTGATGGAAGACTGTACTGCTGTCTCTCAGTCAGAACACTGATGGAATGCTGTACTGCTGTCTCTCAGTCAGAACACTGATTGAGGACTGTACTGCTGTCTCTCAGTCAGAACACTGATGGAAGACTGTACTGCTGTCTCTCAGTCAGAACACTGATGGAATGCTGTACTGCTGTCTCTCAGTCAGAACACTGATGGAAGACTGTCTCTCAGTCAGAACACTGCTGTCTCTCAGTCAGAACACTGATGGAATGCTGTACTGCTGTCTCTCAGTCAGAACACTGATGGAATGCTGTCAGAACTGAACACTGTCTGCTGTCTCTCAGTCAGAACACTGATGGAATGCTGTACTGCTGTCTCTCAGTCAGAACACTGATGGAATGCTGTACTGCTGTCTCTCAGTCAGAACACTGATGGAATGCTGTACTGCTGTCTCTCAGTCAGAACACTGATGGAATGCTGTACTGCTGTCTCTGTCAGAACACTGATGGAAGACTGTACTGCTGTCTCTCAGTCAGAACACTGATGGAATGCTGTACTGCTGTCTCTCGGTCAGAACACTGATTGAGGACTGTACTGCTGTCTCTCAGTCAGAACACTGATGGAAGACTGTACTGCTGTCTCTCGGTCAGAACACTGATTGAGGACTGTACTGCTGTCTCTCAGTCAGAACACTGATGGAAGACTGTACTGCTGTCTCTCAGTCAGAACACTGATTGAGGACTGATGGTACTGTACTGCTGTCTCTCAGTCAGAACACTGATGGAAGACTGTACTGCTGTCTCTCAGTCAGAACACTGATGGAATGCTGTACTGCTGTCTCTCAGTCAGAACACTGATGGAAGACTGTACTGCTGTCTCTCAGTCAGAACACTGATGGAAGACTGTACTGCTGTCTCTCAGTCAGAACACTGATGGAAGACTGTACTGCTGTCTCTCAGTCAGAACACTGATGGAAGACTGTACTGCTGTCTCTCAGTCAGAACACTGATGGAAGACTGTACTGCTGTCTCTCAGTCAGAACACTGATGGAAGACTACTGCTGTCTCTCAGTCAGAACACTGATGGAGGACTGTACTGCTGTCTGTCAGTCAGAACACTGATGGAAGACTACTGCTGTCTCTCAGTCAGAACACTGATGGAAGACTGTACTGCTGTCTCTCAGTCAGAACACTGATGGAAGACTACTGCTGTCTCTCAGTCAGAACACTGATTGAGGACTGTACTGCTGTCTCTCAGTCAGAACACTGATGGAATGCTGTACTGCTGTCTCTCAGTCAGAACACTGATGGAATGCTGTACTGCTGTCTCTCAGTCAGAACACTGATGGAAGACTGTACTGCTGTCTCTCAGTCAGAACACTGATGGAATGCTGTACTGCTGTCTCTCAGTCAGAACACTGATGGAATGCTGTACTGCTGTCTCTCAGTCAGAACACTCATGGAATGCTGTACTGCTGTCTCTCAGTCAGAACACTCATGGAATGCTGTACTGCTGTCTCTCAGTCAGAACACTGATGGACTACTGTACTGCTGTCTCTCAGTCAGAACACTGATGGAAGACTGTACTGCTGTCTCTCAGTCAGAACACTGATGGAATGCTGTACTGCTGTCTCTCAGTCAGAACACTGATTGAGGACTGTACTGCTGTCTCTCAGTCAGAACACTGATGGAAGACTGTACTGCTGTCTCTCAGTCAGAACACTGATGGAATGCTGTACTGCTGTCTCTCAGTCAGAACACTGATGGAAGACTGTACTGCTGTCTCTCAGTCAGAACACTGATGGAAGACTGTACTGCTGTCTCTCAGTCAGAACACTGAGGGAAGACTGTACTGCTGTCTCTCAGTCAGAACACTGATGGAAGACTGTACTGCTGTCTCTCAGTCAGAACACTGATGGAAGACTGTACTGCTGTCTCTCAGTCAGAACACTGAGGTAAGACTGTACTGCTGTCTCTCAGTCAGAACACTGATGGAAGACTGTACTGCTGTCTCTCAGTCAGAACACTGATGGAAGACTACGGCTGTCTCTCAGTCAGAACACTTATGGAGGACTGTACTGCTGTCTGTCAGTCAGAACACTGATGGAAGACTACTGCTGTCTCTCAGTCAGAACACTGATGGAAGACTGTACTGCTGTCTCTCAGTCAGAACACTGATGGAAGACTACTGCTGTCTCTCAGTCAGAACACTGATGGAAGACTACTGCTGTCTCTCAGTCAGAACACTGATGGAAGACTACTGCTGTCTCTCAGTCAGAACACTGATGGAAGACTACTGCTGTCTCTCAGTCAGAACACTGATGGAAGACTACTGCTGTCTCTCAGTCAGAACACTGATGGACACTGACCCTGGTGCTACCAGCTCTCCTTCTGGCTCCCTCTCTCTCTTCAGTCACCTCTGGTAGGTAGAACCCATCTGACCCCACAGAGCAATAATTCACAGGCCAATGAACCACTCCTCTGGCTCCCATCTCTCCCCTTTTCTCCCCCTCCGCCCATGCCTCACGGTGGGCGGACAGTTAGTGGGAACTCCCTGGAAAGTTCCCTCCATGCCTCACGGTGGGCGGACAGCTAGTGGGAACTCCCTGGAAAGTTCCCTCCATGCCTCACGGTGGGCGGACAGCTAGTGGGAACTCCCTGGAAAGTTCCCTTCATGCCTCACGGTGGCCGGACAGCTAGTGGGAACTCCCTGGAAAGTTCCCTCCATGCCTCACGGTGGGCGGACAGCTAGTGGGAACTCCCTGGAAAGTTCCCTCCATGCCTCACGGTGGGCGGACAGCTAGTGGGAACTCCCTGCAAAGGTCCCTCCATACCTCACGGTGGCCGGACAGCTAGTGGGAACTCCCTGGAAAGTTCCCTCCATGCCTCACGGTGGGCGGACAGCTAGTGGGAACTCCCTGGAAAGTTCCCTCCATGCCTCACGGTGGGCGGACAGCTAGTGGGAACTCCATGGAAAGTTCCCTCCATGCCTCACGGTGGGCGGACAGCTAGTGGGAACTCCCTGGAAAGTTCCCTCCATGCCTCACGGTGGGCGGACAGCTAGTGGGAACTCCCTGGAAAGTTCCCTCCATGCCTCACGGTGGGCGGACAGCTAGTGGGAACTCCCTGGAAAGTTCCCTCCATGCCTCACGGTGGCCGGACAGCTAGTGGGAACTCCCTGGAAAGTTCCCTCCATGCCTCACGGTGGCCGGACAGCTAGTGGGAACTCCCTGGAAAGTTCCCTCCATGCCTCAGAAGAAAGTGAGAAACAGACAGTAGCCAATGTGATGTGACCTGTCGGTTGTGTTTCCATAATTATCTATCAATTTATCACACTGATGTGAACATGTCTAGCTGCTCCTATCCTCATCACACTGATGGTAACATGTCTAACTATTCCTCCCCTCATCACACTGATGGTAACATGTCTCGCTGCTCTTCCCCTCATCACACTGATGGTAACATGTCTCGCTGCTCTTCCCCTCATCACACTGATGGTAACATGTCTAACTATTCCTCCCCTCATCACACTGATGGTAACATGTCTCGCTGCTCTTCCCCTCATCACACTGATGGTAACATGTCTAGCTGCTCTTCCCCTCATCACACTGATGGTAACATGTCTCGCTGCTCTTCCACTCATCACACTGATGGTAACATGTCTAGCTGCTCCTACCCTCATCACACTGATGGTAACATGTCTAGCTGCTCCTACCCTCATCACACTGATGGTAACATGTCTAGCTGCTCCTACCCTCATCACACTGATGGTAACATGTCTCGCTGCTCTTCCCCTCATCACACTGATGTTAACATGTCTAGCTGCTCCTACCCTCATCACACTGATGGTAACATGTCTAGCTGCTCCTACCCTCATCACTCTGATGGTAACATGTCCCGCTGCTCTTCCACTCATCACACTGATGGTAACATGTCTCGCTGCTCTTCCCCTCATCACACTGATGGTAACATGTCTCGCTGCTCTTCCACTCATCACACTGATGGTAACATGTCTAGCTGCTCCTACCCTCATCACACTGATGGTAACATGTCTCGCTGCTCTTCCCCTCATCACACTGATAGTTACATGTCTAACTATTCCTCCCCTCATCACACTGATGGTAACATGTCTCGCTGCTCTTCCTCTCATCACACTGATAGTTACATGTCTAACTATTCCTCCCCTCATCACACTGATGGTAACATGTCTCGCTGCTCTTCCCCTCATCACACTGATAGTAACATGTCTAACTATTCCTCCCCTCATCACACTGATGGTAACATGTCTAGCTGCTCCTACCCTCATCACACTGATAGTAACATGTCTAACTATTCCTCCCCTCATCACACTGATAGTAACATGTCTAACTATTCCACCCCTCATCACACTGATGGTAACATGTCTAGCTGCTCTTCCCCTCATCACACTGATAGTTACATGTCTAACTATTCCACCCCTCATCACACCGATGGTAACATGTCTCGCTGCTCTTCCCCTCATCACACTGATGGTAACATGTCTAGCTGCTCCTCCCCTCATCACACTGATAGTAACATGTCTAACTATTCCTCCCCTCATCACACTGATAGTAACATGTCTAACTATTCCTCCCCTCATCACACTGATGGTAACATGTCTAACTATTCCTCCCCTCATCACACTGATGGTAACATGTCTAACTATTCCTCCCCTCATCACACTGATGGTAACATGTCTAACTATTCCTCCCCTCATCACACTGATGGTAACATGTCTAACTATTCCTCCCCTCATCACACTGATGGTAACATGTCTAACTACTCCACCCCTCATCACACTGATGGTAACATGTCTAACTATTCCTCCCCTCATCACACTGATGGTAACATGTCTAACTACTCCACCCCTCATCACACTGATGGTAACATGTCTAACTGCTCTTCCCCTCATCACACTGATAGTAACATGTGTGACTACTCCACCCCTCATCACACTGATGGTAACATGTCTAACTGCTCTTCCCCTCATCACACTGATGGTAACATGTCTAACTATTCCACCCCTCATCACACTGATGGTAACATGTCTAACTATTCCACCCCTCATCACACTGATGGTAACATGTCTAACTACTCCTCACCTCATCACACTGATGGTAACATGTCTAACTATTCCTCCCCTCATCACACTGATGGTAACATGTCTAGCTGCTCTTCCCCTCATCACACTGATAGTAACATGTCTAACTATTCCTCCCCTCATCACACTGATAGTAACATGTCTAAATATTCCACCCCTCATCACACTGATGGTAACATGTCTAGCTGCTCTTCCCCTCATCACACTGATGGTAACATGTCTAGCTGCTCCTCCCCTCATCACACTGATAGCAACATGTCTAACTATTCCTCCCCTCATCACACTGATAGTAACATGTCTAACTATTCCTCCCCTCATCACACTGATGGTAACATGTCTAACTATTCCTCCCCTCATCACACTGATGGTAACATGTCTAACTATTCCTCCCCTCATCACACTGATAGTAACATGTCTAACTATTCCTCCCCTCATCACACTGATGGTAACATGTCTAACTATTCCTCCCCTCATCACACTGATAGTAACATGTCTAACTATTCCTCCCCTCATCACACTGATGGTAACATGTCTAACTATTCCTCCCCTCATCACACTGATAGTAACATGTCTAACTATTCCTCCCCTCATCACACTGATGGTAACATGTCTAACTATTCCTCCCTCATCACACTGATGGTAACATGTCTCACACTGATGGTAACATGCTCTTCCCCTCATCACACTGATAGTTACATGTCTAACTATTCCACCCCTCATCACACCGATGGTAACATGTCTAACTATTCCACCCCTCATCTGATGGTAACTGCTCTTCCCTCATCACACTGATGGTAACATGTCTAACTGCTCCTCCCCTCATCACACTGATAGTAACATGTCTAACTATTCCTCCCCTCATCACACTGATAGTAACATGTCTAACTATTCCTCCCTCATCACACTGATGGTAACATGTCTAACTATTCCTCCCCTCATCACACTGATGGTAACATGTCTAACTATTCTCTCACCCTCATCACACTGATAGTAACATGTCTAACTATTCCTCCCTCATCACACTGATGGTAACATGTCTAACTATTCCTCCCTCATCACACTGATAGTAACATGTCTAACTATTCCTCCCTCATCACACTGATGGTAACATGTCTAACTATTCCTCCCCTCATCACACTGATAGTAACATGTCTAACTATTCCCCCCCTCATCACACTGATGGTAACATGTCTAGCTGCTCTTCCCCTCATCACACTGATGGTAACATGTCTAGCTGCTCCTCCCCTCATCACACTGATGGTAACATGTCTAACTATTCCTCCCCTCATCACACTGATAGTAACATGTCTAACTATTCCACCCCTCATCACACTGATGGTAACATGTCTAGCTGCTCCTCCCCTCATCACACTGATGGTAACATGTCTAGCTGCTCCTACCCTCATCACACTGATGGTAACATGTCTAACTATTCCTCCCCTCATCACACTGATGGTAACATGTCTAGCTGCTCCTACCCTCATCACACTGATGGTAACATGTCTAACTGCTCTTCCCCTCATCACACTGATAGTAACATGTCTGACTACTCCACCCCTCATCACACTGATGGTAACATGTCTAACTGCTCTTCCCCTCATCACACTGATGGTAACATGTCTAACTATTCCACCCCTCATCACACTGATGGTAACATGTCTAACTATTCCACCCCTCATCACACTGATGGTAACATGTCTAGCTGCTCTTCCCCTCATCACACTGATAGTAACATGTCTAACTATTCCTCCCCTCATCACACTGATGGTAACATGTCTAACTATTCCTCCCCTCATCACACTGATGGTAACATGTCTAGCTGCTCTTCCCCTCATCACACTGATGGTAACATGTCTCGCTGCTCTTCCCCTCATCACACTGATAGTTACATGTCTAACTATTCCTCCCCTCATCACACTGATAGTAACATGTCTAACTATTCCTCCGCTCATCACACTGATGGTAATATGTCTAACTATTCCTCCCCTCATCACACTGATGGTAACATGTCTAGCTGCTCTTCCCCTCATCACACTGATGGTAACATGTCTAGCTGCTCCTCCCCTCATCACACTGATGGTAACATGTCTAACTATTCCTCCCCTCATCACACTGATAGTAACATGTCTAACTATTCCTCCCCTCATCACACTGATGGTAACATGTCTAGCTGCTCCTACCCTCATCACACTGATGGTAACATGTCTAGCTGCTCCTACCCTCATCACACTGATGGTAACATGTCTAACTATTCCTCCCCTCATCACACTGATGGTAACATGTCTAGCTGCTCCTACCCTCATCACACTGATGGTAACATGTCTAACTGCTCTTCCCCTCATCACACTGATAGTAACATGTCTGACTACTCCACCCCTCATCACACTGATGGTAACATGTCTAACTGCTCTTCCCCTCATCACACTGATGGTAACATGTCTAACTATTCCACCCCTCATCACACTGATGGTAACATGTCTAACTATTCCACCCCTCATCACACTGATGGTAACATGTCTAGCTGCTCTTCCCCTCATCACACTGATAGTTACATGTCTAACTATTCCTCCCCTCATCACACTGATAGTAACATGTCTAACTATTCCTCCGCTCATCACACTGATGGTAACATGTCTAACTATTCCTCCCCTCATCACACTGATGGTAACATGTCTAACTATTCCTCCCCTCATCACACTGATGGTAACATGTCTAGCTGCTCTTCCCCTCATCACACTGATGGTGACATGTCTCGCTGCTCTTCCCCTCATCACACTGATAGTTACATGTCTAACTATTCCTCCCCTCATCACACTGATGGTAACATGTCTAGCTGCTCTTCCCCTCATCACACTGATGGTGACATGTCTCGCTGCTCTTCCCCTCATCACACTGATAGTTACATGTCTAACTATTCCTCCCCTCATCACACTGATGTAACATGTCTAGCTGCTCCTACCCTCATCACACTGATGGTAACATGTCTAGCTGCTCCTACCCTCATCACACTGATGGTAACATGTCTAACTGCTCTTCCCCTCATCACACTGATAGTAACATGTCTGACTACTCCACCCCTCATCACACTGATGGTAACATGTCTAACTGCTCTTCCCCTCATCACACTGATGGTAACATGTCTAACTATTCCACCCCTCATCACACTGATGGTAACATGTCTAACTATTCCACCCCTCATCACACTGATGGTAACATGTCTAGCTGCTCTTCCCCTCATCACACTGATAGTAACATGTCTAACTATTCCTCCCCTCATCACACTGATAGTAACATGTCTAACTATTCCTCCCCTCATCACACTGATGGTAACATGTCTAACTATTCCTCCCCTCATCACACTGATAGTAACATGTCTAACTATTCCTCCCTCATCACACTGATGGTAACATGTCTAACTATTTCCCTCATCACACTGATAGTAACATGTCTAACTATTCCTCCCTCATCACACTGATGGTAACATGTCTAACTATTGCTCTTCCCCTCATCACACTGATAGTAACATGTCTAACTATTCCTCCCCTCATCACACTGATGGTAACATGTCTAACTATTCCTCCCTCATCACACTGATAGTAACATGTCTAACTATTCCCCTCATCACACTGATGGTAACATGTCTAACTATTCCTCCCCTCATCACACTGATAGTAACATGTCTAACTATTCCTCCCCTCATCACACTGATAGTAACATGTCTAACTATTCCTCCCCTCATCACACTGATAGTAACATGTCTAACTATTCCTCCCCTCATCACACTGATAGTAACATGTCTAACTATTCCTCCCCTCATCACACTGATAGTAACATGTCTAACTATTCCACCCCTCATCACACTGATGGTAACATGTCTAACTATTCTTCCCCTCATCACACTGATGGTAACATGTCTAGCTATTCCTCCCCTCATCACACTGATGGTAACATGTCTAACTATTCCTCCCCTCATCACACTGATAGTAACATGTCTAACTATTCCACCCTCATCACACTGATGGTAACATGTCTAGCATGCTCTTCCTCCCCTCATCACACTGATAGTAACATGTCTAACTATTCCTCCCCTCTAACTATTCCTCCCCTCATCACACTGATGGTAACATGTCTAACTATTCCTCCCCTCATCACACTGATGGTAACATGTCTAGCTGCTCTTCCCTCATCACACTGATGGTAACATGTCTAGCTGCTCTTCCCCTCATCACACTGATAGTTACATGTCTAACTATTCCTCCCCTCATCACACTGATAGTAACATGTCTAACTATTCCTCCGCTCATCACACTGATGGTAACATGTCTAACTATTCCTCCCCTCATCACACTGATGGTAACATGTCTAGCTGCTCTTCCCCCTCATCACACTGATGGTAACATGTCTAGCTGCTCCTCCCCTCATCACACTGATGGTAACATGTCTAACTATTCCTCCCCTCATCACACTGATAGTAACATGTCTAACTATTCCTCCCTCATCACACTGATGGTAACATGTCTATGGCTGCTCCTACCCTCATCACACTGATGGTAACATGTCTAGCTGCTCCTACCCTCATCACACTGATGGTAACATGTCTAACTATTCCTCCCCTCATCACACTGATGGTAACATGTCTAGCTGCTCCTACCCTCATCACACTGATGGTAACATGTCTAACTGCTCTTCCCCTCATCACACTGATAGTAACATGTCTGACTACTCCACCCCTCATCACACTGATGGTAACATGTCTAACTGCTCTTCCCCTCATCACACTGATGGTAACATGTCTAACTATTCCACCCTCATCACACTGATGGTAACATGTCTAACTATTCCACCCCTCATCACACTGATGGTAACATGTCTAGCTGCTCTTCCCTCATCACACTGATAGTAACATGTCTAACTATTCTCTTCCCCTCATCACACTGATAGTAACATGTCTAACTATTCCTCCGTAACATGTCTAACTCATCACACTGATGGTAAATGTCTAGCTGCTCTTCCCCTCATCAACTGATGGTATTCCTCCCTCATCACACTGATGGTAACATGTCTAACTATTCCTCCCTCATCACACTGATGGTAACATGTCTAGCTGCTCTTCCCTCATCACACTGATGGTAACATGTCTAACTGCTCTTCCCCTCATCACACTGATAGTTACATGTCTAACTATTCCTCCCCTCATCACACTGATGGTGACATGTCTCGCTGCTCTTCCCCTCATCACACTGATAGTTACATGTCTAACTATTCCTCCCCTCATCACACTGATGTAACATGTCAAGCTGCTCCTACCCTCATCACACTGATGGTAACATGTCTAGCTGCTCCTACCCTCATCACACTGATGGTAACATGTCTAACTGCTCTTCCCCTCATCACACTGATAGTAACATGTCTGACTACTCCACCCCTCATCACACTGATGGTAACATGTCTAACTGCTCTTCCCCTCATCACACTGATGGTAACATGTCTAACTATTCCACCCCTCATCACACTGATGGTAACATGTCTAACTATTCCACCCCTCATCACACTGATGGTAACATGTCTAGCTGCTCTTCCCCTCATCACACTGATAGTAACATGTCTAACTATTCCTCCCCTCATCACACTGATGGTAACATGTCTAACTATTCCTCCCTCATCACACTGATGGTAACATGTCTAGCTGCTCTATTCCCCTCATCACACTGATGGTAACATGTCTCGCTGCTCTTCCCCTCATCACACTGATAGTTACATGTCTAACTATTCCTCCCCTCATCACACTGATAGTAACATGTCTAACTGATGGTATTCCTCCTTCCCCTCATCACACTGATGGTAACATGTCTAACTATTCCTCCCCTCATCACACTGATGGTAACATGTCTAGCTGCTCTACCCTCATCACACTGATGGTAACATGTCTAGCTGCTATTCCTCCCCTCATCACACTGATGGTAACATGTCTCAACTGATAGTTATTCTAACTCCCCTCATCACACTGATAGTAACATGTCTAACTATTCCTCCCCTCATCACACTGATGGTAACATGTCTAACTATTCCACCCCTCATCACACTGATGGCTGCTCCTCCACCCTCATCACACTGATGGTAACATGTCTAGCTGCTCCTACCCTCATCACACTGATGGTAACATGTCTAACTATTCCACCCCTCATCAACTATTCCTCCCCTCATCACACTGATGGTAACATGTCTAGCTGCTCCACCCCTCATCACACTGATGGTAACATGTCTAACTGCTCTTCCCCTCATCACACTGATAGTAACATGTCTGACTACTCCACCCCTCATCACACTGATGGTAACATGTCTAACTGCTCTTCCCTCATCACACTGATGGTAACATGTCTAACTATTCCACCCCTCATCACACTGATGGTAACATGTCTAACTATTCCACCCCTCATCACACTGATGGTAACATGTCTAGCTGCTCTTCCCTCATCACACTGATAGTAACATGTCTAACTATTCCTCCCTCATCACACTGATAGTAACATGTCTAACTATTCCTCCCTCATCACACTGATGGTAACATGCTCTTCCCCTCATCACACTAACTATGTTCTGCTCTTCCCCTCATCACACTGATGGTAACATGTCTAACTATTCCTCCCCTCATCACACTGATGGTAACATGTCTAGCTGCTCTTCCCCTCATCACACTGATGGTGACATGTCTCGCTGCTCTTCCCCTCATCACACTGATAGTTACATGTCTAACTATTCCTCCCCTCATCACACTGATGGTAACATGTCTAGCTGCTCTTCCCCTCATCACACTGATGGTGACATGTCTCGCTGCTCTTCCCCTCATCACACTGATAGTTACATGTCTAACTATTCCTCCCCTCATCACACTGATGTAACATGTCTAGCTGCTCCTACCCTCATCACACTGATGGTAACATGTCTCGCTGCTTTTCCCCTCATCACACTGATAGTTAAATTTCTAACTATTCCTCCCCTCATCACACTGATGGTAACATGTCTCGCTGCTCTTCCCCTCATCACACTGATAGTTACATGTCTAACTATTCCACCCCTCATCACACCGATGGTAACATGTCTCGCTGCTCTTCCACTCATCACACTGATGGTAACATGTCTAACTATTCCACCCCTCATCACACTGATGGTAACATGTCTAACTATTCCACCCCTCATCACACTGATGGTAACATGTCTAACTACTCCACCCCTCATCACACTGATGGTAACATGTCTAACTGCTCTTCCCCTCATCACACTGATGGTAACATGTCTAACTGCTCCTCACCTCATCACACTGATGGTAACATGTCTAACTATTCCTCCCCTCATCACACTGATGGTAACATGTCTAACTGCTCTTCCCCTCATCAGACTGATAGTAACATGTCTAACTATTCCACCCCTCATCACACTGATGGTAACATGTCTAACTGCTCCTCACCTCATCACACTGATGGTAACATGTCTAACTATTCCTCCCCTCATCACACTGATGGTAACATGTCTAACTGCTCTTCCCCTCATCAGACTGATAGTAACATGTCTAACTATTCCACCCCTCATCACACTGATGGTAACATGTCTAGCTGCTCTTCCCCTCATCACACTGATGGTAACATGTCTAGCTGCTCCTCCCCTCATCACACTGATAGTAACATGTCTAACTATTCCTCCCTCATCACACTGATAGTAACATGTCTAACTATTCCTGCTCCCCTCATCACACTGATGGTAACATGTCTAGCTGCTCTTCCCTCATCACACTGATGGTAACATGTCTAACTATTCCACATGTCTAACCTCTTCACACTGATAGTAACATGTCTAACTATTCCTCCCCTCATCACACTGATGGTAACATGTCTAGCTGCTCTTCCCCTCATCACACTGATAGTAACATGTCTAACTATTCCTCCCCTCATCACACTGATAGTAACATGTCTAACTATTCCTCCCCTCATCACACTGATGGTAACATGTCTAGCTGCTCTTCCCCTCATCACACTGATGGTAACATGTCTAACTATTCCACCCCTCTTCACACTGATAGTAACATGTCTAACTATTCCTCCCCTCATCACACTGATGGTAACATGTCTAGCTGCTCTTCCCCTCATCACACTGATGGTGACATGTCTCGCTGCTCTTCCCCTCATCACACTGATAGTTACATGTCTAACTATTCCTCCCCTCATCACACTGATGTAACATGTCTAGCTGCTCCTACCCTCATCACACTGATGGTAACATGTCTAACTATTCCACCCCTCATCACACTGATGGTAACATGTCTAGCTGCTCTTCCCCTCATCACACTGATAGTAACATGTCTAACTATTCCTCCCCTCATCACACTGATAGTAACATGTCTAACTATTCCTCCCCTCATCACACTGATGGTAACATGTCTAGCTGCTCTTCCCCTCATCACACTGATGGTAACATGTCTCGCTGCTCTTCCCCTCATCACACTGATAGTTACATGTCTAACTATTCCTCCCCTCATCACACTGATAGTAACATGTCTAACTATTCCTCCCCTCATCACACTGATGGTAACATGTCTAACTATTCCTCCCCTCATCACACTGATGGTAACATGTCTAGCTGCTCTTCCCCTCATCACACTGATGGTAACATGTCTCGCTGCTCTTCCCCTCATCACACTGATAGTTACATTTCTAACTATTCCTCCCCTCATCACACTGATGGTAACATGTCTCGCTGCTCTTCCCCTCATCACACTGATAGTTACATGTCTAACTATTCCACCCCTCATCACACCGATGGTAACATGTCTCGCTGCTCTTCCCCTCATCACACTGATGGTAACATGTCTCGCTGCTCTTCCACTCATCACACTGATGGTAACATGTCTCGCTGCTCCTACCCTAATCACACTGATGGTGACATGTCTAACTGTTCCTCCCCTCATCACACTGATGGTAACATGTCTAGCTGCTCCTACCCTCATCACACTGATGGTGACATGTCTAACTGTTCCTCCCCTCATCACACTGATGGTAACATGTCTATCTGCTCCTACCCTCATCACACTGATGGTAACATGTCTAGCTGCTCCTACCCTCATCACACTGATGGTAACATGTCTAACTATTCCTCCCCTCATCACACTGATAGTAACATGTCTAACTGCTCTTCCCCTCATCACACTGATGGTAACATGTCTAGCTGCTCTTCCCCTCATCACACTGATGGTAACATGTCTCGCTGCTCCTACCCTCATCACACTGATGGTAACATGTCTAACTATTCCTCCCCTCATCACACTGATGGTAACATGTCTCGCTGCTCTTCCCCTCATCACACTGATGGTAACATGTCTAACTGCTCTTCCCCTCATCACACTGATAGTAACATGTCTAACTATTCCTCCCCTCATCACACTAATGATAACATGTCTAGCTGCTCCTACCCTAATCACACTGATGGTAACATGTCTAACTACTCCTCCCCTAATCACACTGATGGTAGCATGTCTAACTACTCCTCCCCTCATCAAATTGATGGTAACATGTCTAGCTGCTCCTACGCTCATCACACTGATGGTAACATGTCTAGCTGCTCCTACCCTCATCACACTGATGGTAACATGTCTAACTGCTCTTCCCCTCATCACACTGATGGTAACATGTCTCGCTGCTCCTACCCTAATCACACTGATGGTAACATGTCTAGCTACTCCTCCCCTCATCACACTGATGGTAACATGTCTAGCTGCTCCTACCCTCATCACACTGATGGTAACATGTCTAGCTGCTCCTACCCTCATCACACTGATGGTAACATGTCTAACTGCTCTTCCCCTCATCACACTGATGGTAACATGTCTCGCTGCTCTTCCCCTCATCACACTGATGGTAACATGTCTCGCTGCTCCTACCCTAATCACACTGATGGTAAACATGTCTAACTACTCCTCCCCTAATCACACTGATGGTAACATGTCTAACTACTCCTCCCCTCATCACACTGATGGTAACATGTCTAGCTGCTCCTACCCTCATCACACTGATGGTAACATGTCTAGCTGCTCCTACCCTCATCACACTGATGGTAACATGTCTCGCTGCTCTTCCCCTCATCACACTGATGGTAACATGTCTAGCTGCTCCTACCCTCATCACACTGATGGTAACATGTCTAACTATTCCACCCCTCATCACACTGATGGTAAACATGTCTAGCTGCTCTTCCCCTCATCACACTGATGGTAACATGTCTAGCTGCTCCTACCCTCATCACACTGATGGTAACATGTCTAACTATTCCTCCCCTCATCACACTGATGGTAACATGTCTAGCTGCTCCTACCCTCATCACACTGACAGTAACATGTCTAGCTGCTCCTACCCTCATCACACTGATGGTAACATGTCTAACTATTCCTCCCCTCATCACACTGATAGTAACATGTCTAACTGCTCTTCCCCTCATCACACTGATGGTAACATGTCTAGCTGCTCTTCCCCTCATCACACTGATGGTAACATGTCTAACTATTCCTCCCCTCATCACACTGATGGTAACATGTCTCGCTGCTCTTCCCCTCATCACACTGATAGTAACATGTCTAACTATTCCTCCCCTCATCACACTGATGGTAGCATGTCTAGCTGCTCCTACCCTCATCACACTGATGGTAACATGTCTAGCTGCTCCTACCCTCATCACACTGATGGTAACATGTCTAGCTGCTCCTACCCTCATCACACTGATGGTAACATGTCTAACTGCTCTTCCCCTCATCACACTGATGGTAACATGTTTAACTGCTCTTCCCCTCATCACACTGATGGTAACATGTCTAGCTGCTCCTACCCTCATCACACTGATGGTAACATGTCTAGCTGCTCCTACCCTCATCACACTGATGGTAACATGTCTCGCTGCTCTTCCCCTCATCACACTGATGGTAACATGTCTAGCTGCTCCTACCCTCATCACACTGATGGTAACATGTCTCGCTGCTCTTCCACTCATCACACTGATGGTAACATGTCTAGCTGCTCCTACCCTCATCACACTGATGGTAACATGTCTAGCTGCTCCTACCCTCATCACACTGATGGTAACATGTCTCGCTGCTCTTCCCCTCATCACACTGATGGTAACATGTCTAGCTGCTCCTACCCTCATCACACTGATGGTAACATGTCTAGCTGCTCCTACCCTCATCACACTGATGGCAACAGTCTAACTATTCCACCCCTCATCACACTGATGGTAACATGTCTAACTATTCCTCCCCTCATCACACTGATGGTAACATGTCTAACTGCTCTTCCCCTCATCACACTGATGGTAACATGTCTCGCCGCTCTTCCCCTCATCACACTGATGGTAACATGTCTCGCTGCTCCTACCCTCATCACACTGATAGTTACATGTCTCGCTGCTCTTCCCCTCATCACACTGATAGTAACATGTCTAACTATTCCACCCCTCATCACACTGATGGTAACATGTCTAACTATTCCACCCCTCATCACACTGATGGTAACATGTCTAGCTGCTCCTACCCTCATCACACTGATGGTAACATGTCTAGCTGCTCCTACCCTCATCACACTGATGGCAACATGTCTCGCTGCTCCTACCCTCATCACACTGATAGTTACATGTCTCGCTGCTCTTCCCCTCATCACACTGATAGTAACATGTCTAACTATTCCACCCACCATCACACTGATGGTAACATGTCTAGCTGCTCCTACCCTCATCACACTGATGGTAACATGTCTAGCTGCTCCTACCCTCATCACACTGATGGTAACATGTCTAACTGCTCTTCCCCTCATCACACTGATGGTAACATGTCTCGCTGCTCTTCCCCTCATCACACTGATGGTAACATGTCTCGCTGCTCCTACCCTAATCACACTGATGGTAACATGTCTCGCTGCTATTCCCCTCATCACACTGATGGTAACATGTCTAGCTGCTCCTACCCTCATCACACTGATGGTAACATGTCTAGCTGCTCCTACCCTCATCACACTGATGGCAACAGTCTAACTATTCCACCCCTCATCACACTGATGGTAACATGTCTAACTATTCCTCCTCTCATCACACTGATGGTAACATGTCTAACTGCTCTTCCCCTCATCACACTGATGGTAACATGTCTCGCTGCTCTTCCCCTCATCACACTGATGGTAACATGTCTCGCTGCTCCTACCCTCATCACACTGATAGTTACATGTCTCGCTGCTCTTCCCCTCATCACACTGATAGTAACATGTCTAACTATTCCACCCCTCATCACACTGATGGTAACATGTCTAACTATTCCACCCCTCATCACACTGATGGTAACATGTCTAGCTGCTCCTACCCTCATCACACTGATGGTAACATGTCTAGCTGCTCCTACCCTCATCACACTGATGGCAACAGTCTAACTATTCCACCCCTCATCACACTGATGGTAACATGTCTAACTATTCCTCCCTTCATCACACTGATGGTAACATGTCTAACTGCTCTTCCCCTCATCACACTGATGGTAACATGTCTCGCTGCTCTTCCCCTCATCACACTGATGGTAACATGTCTCGCTGCTCCTACCCTCATCACACTGATAGTTACATGTCTCGCTGCTCTTCCCCTCATCACACTGATAGTAACATGTCTAACTATTCCACCCCTCATCACACTGATGGTAACATGTCTAACTATTCCACCCCTCATCACACTGATGGTAACATGTCTAGCTGCTCCTACCCTCATCACACTGATGGTAACATGTCTAGCTGCTCCTACCCTCATCACACTGATGGTAACATGTCTAACTGCTCTTCCCCTCATCACACTGATGGTAACATGTCTCGCTGCTCTTCCCCTCATCACACTGATGGTAACATGTCTCGCTGCTCCTACCCTAATCACACTGATGGTAACATGTCTAACTACTCCTCCCCTAATCACACTGATGGTAACATGTCTAACTACTCCTCCCCTCATCACACTGATGGTACCATGTCTAACTACTCCTCCCCTCATCACACTGATGGTAACATGTCTAACTACTCCTCCCCTCATCACACTGATGGTAACATGTCTAACTACTCCTCCCCTCATCACACTGATGGTAACATGTCTAACTACTCCTCCCCTCATCACACTGATGGTACCATGTCTAACTACTCCTCCCCTCAGACATGTTACCATCAGTGTGATGAGGGGAGGAGTAGTTAGACATGTTACCATCAGTGTGATAACTACTCCTCCCCTAATCACACTGATGGTAACATGTCTAACTATGCCATTAAACTGCCTGTGCCATTAAACCCCTACAACTCATCCAGAACGCCGCAGCCCGTCTGGTGTTCAACCTTCCCAAGTTCTCTCACGTCACCCCGCTCCTCCGCTCTCTCCACTGGCTTCCAGTTGAAGCTCGCATCCGCTACAAGACCATGGTGCTTGCCTACGGAGCTGTGAGGGGAACGGCACCTCAGTACCTCCAGGCTCTGATCAGGCCCTACACCCAAACAAGGGCACTGCGTTCATCCACCTCTGGCCTGCTCGCCTCCCTACCACTGAGGAAGTACAGTTCCTGCGCAGCCCAGTCAAAACTGTTCGCTGCTCTGGCCCCCCAATGGTGGAACAAACTCCGTCACGACGCCAGGACAGCGGAGTCAATCACCACCTTCCGGAGACACCTGAAACCCCACCTCTTTCAGGAATACCTAGGATAGGATAAAGTAATCCTTCCCCCTTAAAATATTTAGATGCACTATTGTAAAGTGGCTGTTCCACTGGATGTCTTAAGGTGAACGCACCAATTTGTAAGTCGCTCTGGATAAGAGCGTCTGCTAAATGACTTAAATGTAAATGTAAATGTAACTACTCCTCTCCTCATCACACTGATGGTAACATGTCTAACTACTCCTCCCCTCACCACACTGATGGTAACATGTATAACTACTCCTCCCCTCACCACACTGATGGTAACATGTATAACTACTCCTCCCCTCACCACACTGATGGTAACATGTCTAACTACTCCTCCTCTCATCACACTGATGGTACAATGTCTAGATGCTCCTCCCTAATCACACTGATGGTAACATGTCTAACTGCTCATCCCCTCTCAACTTATCACACTGATGTTAACATGTCTAACTACTCCTCCGCTCATCAAACTGATTGTAACATGGCTTGTAAAACCCTGGATCATTGTTATTCTCACTTCTACGATGCATATAAGGCCCTCCCCCGCCCTCCTTTCAGAAAAGCTGAAAGGAGGGCGGGGAAACTGAAAGCCGAACCACTGCTTTTAATCAGGGCAAGGTGACAGGAAACATGACCGAATACAAACAGTGTAGCTATTCCCTCCGCAAGGCAATCAAACAAGCTAAGCGTCAGTATAGAGACAAAGTAGAATCGCAATTCAACAGCTCAGACACAAGAGGTATGTGGCAGGGTCTACAGTCAATCACGTATTACAAAAAGAAAACCAGCCCCTTCGCGGACCAGGATGTCTTGCTCCCAGAAAGACTAAATAATGTTTTTTGCTCGCTTTGAGGACAATACAGTGCCACTGACACGGCCCCCAACCAAAACATGCGGACTCTCCTTCACTGCAGCCGATGTGAGTAAAACATTTAAACGTGTTCACCCTCGCAAGGCTGCAGGCCCAGACTGCATCCCCAGCCACGTCCTCAGAGCATGCGCAGACCAGCTGGCTGGTGTGTTTACAGACATTTTCAATCAATCCTTATCCCAGTCTGCTGTTCCCACATTCTTCAAGAGGGCCACCATTGTCCCTGTTCCCAAGAAAGCTAAGGTAACTGAGCTAAACGACTACCGCCCCGTAGCACTCACTTCCGTCATCATGAAGTGCTTTGAGAGACTAGTCAAGGACCATATCACCTCCACCCTACCTGACACCCTAGACCCACTCCAATTTGCTTACCGCCCCAATAGGTCCACAGATGACGCAATCGCAACCACACTGCCCTAACACATCTGGACAAGAGGAATACCTATGTGAGTGCGCTGTTCATCGACTACAGCTCAGCATTTAACACCATAGTACCCTCCAAAGCTCGTCATCAAGCTCAAGACCCTGGGTCTCGACCCCGCCCTGTGCAACTGGTGTACTGGACTTCCTAACGGGCCGGTGAGGGTAGGTAACAACATCTCCACCCCGCTGATCCTCAACACTGGGGCCCCACACGGGTGCGTTCTGAGCCCTCTCCTGTACTCCCTGTTCACCCAAGACTGCGTGGCCATGCACGCCTCCAACTCAATCATCAAGTTTGCGGACGACACTACAGTGGTAGGCTTGATTACCGACAACGACGAGACGGCCTACAGGAAGGAGGTGAGGGCCCTTGGAGTGTGGTGTCAGGAAAATAACCTCACACTCAACGTCAACAAAACAAAGGAGATGATGGTGGACTTCAGGAAACAGCAGAGGGAGCACCCCCCTATCCATATCGACGGGACAGTAGTGGAGAGGGAAGTAAGTTTGAAGTTCCTCTGCGCACACATCACGGACAAACTGAATTTTTCCACCCACACAGACAGCGTTGTGAAGAAGGCGCAACAGCGCCTCTTCAACCTCAGGAGGCTGAAGAAATCCGGCTTGTCACCAAAAGCATCTCACAAACTTCTACAGATGAACAATCGAAAGCATCCTGTCGGGCTATATCACCGCCTGGTACGGCAACTGCTCTGCCCACAACCGTAAGGCTCTCCAGAGGCTAGTGAGGTCTGCACAACACATCACCGGGGGTAAACTACCTGCCCTCCAGGACACCTACACCACCCGATGTCACAGGAAGGCCATAAAGATCATCAAGGACAACAACCACCCGAGCCACTGCCTGTTCACCCCGCTATCATCCAGAAGGCGAGGTCAGTACAGGTGCATCAAAGCTGTGACCGAGAGACTGAAAAACAGGCTCTATCTCAAGGCCATCAGACTGTTAAACAGCCATCACTAACACTGAGTGGCTCCTGCCAACATACTGACTCAACTCCAGCCACTTTAATAATGAAAAAATGGGATGTAATAAATGTATCACTAGCCACTTAAACAATGCCACTTCATATAATGTTTACATACTCTACATTATTCATCTCATATGTACAGTGTCGTGTCTTTGGCTATGCCGGATTAAGTGATATGACATGCTATTCTATAAAATCCTTTCTCTGTAATTAGTATTACCTGATTGAGCTAATCATGTAAATGTAATTAACTAGAGAGTCGGGGCACCACAAAATAATATTTATAGACCTGTTATCTTCCGAATAAACTCTTAAAGACCTAGTAATATTTTACATCAATAGCAGTGAATATTAATCGTCACCTTATTTCAGTCTCATCTGAAAGTTGTAAGTTCTTGATTATCTTCACGAACCCTGGCTAATAAGTTGAATCAGCAATACAAAATTGGGATTAATTATTTATTTACTAAATACCTAAATAATCACACAGAATTACAGTGGGGCAAAAAAGTATTTAGTCAGCCACCAATTGTGCAAGTACTCCCACTTAAAAAGATGAGAGGCCTGTAATTTTCATCATGTACCTATGACTTCAACTATGACAGACAAAATGAGAAAAAAATCCAGAAAATCACATTGTAGGATTTTTTATGAATGTATTTGCAAATTATGGTGGAAAATAAGTATTTTACCAGTCGTGGTTGTGCGGCGGGGGGCCGTGTCGACAGAGAATCCAAGCCATATGGCGAAAGAGGTATTGTAGAATTTAGTTTGCTAGCCGGGAGATGCGCCTGGCTCAAGGCTAACTGGTTCTAGCTTCGTGGCAGTGGCGTTAGCCACTATAGAAAATTGGTAGCAGCGGTGATCCGGTGCCAAGGTCCAGAGTTTACAGCAAGGATCCGGTGGAGTATTGGGCTCTAGCCGTGTATGAGTGGGGTTCGGGTGGACAGCTGAGTAGGCCGGGAGGTGGGCCTCAGGGATAGCTTCGGTACTGGATGCCACGGTGAGTGCAAGCTATCTGTGAGCTATCTAGCTGCAAGCTAGCTGTGAAGATCAGAAGTAGTGGTCTAGGGATTACGGCAGGAATCCGGCGTTGTTGTGGAGAGACAGTCCAATACTGGTAGACTGGCGAGTATTATCCAGGCTAAGAACAGGGCTGGTATCTGTGCAGAAGCTAAAAAGCCGCTAGCAGTGGCTAACAATGACTAAATAGCTTGTAGCCAATTAGCTGGTTAGCTTCTGGAGGTTCTTGAATGTGTTCTAAATTTTTTTTTTTTTTTAATAATAGCGATACTGTATCACATTGGGTGAGGCAGGTTACCAGAAGGTATAATCAAATTAAAAATTGAAAAGAGATTGAAAATAAAGTTGAAATATATACACAAAAAAATATGAAAAATACAAAAGTACACGAGACACGAACAAAACACGTCTTCACTGCTACGCCATCTTGGATCACATTGCGCTCCACTAAAATCTGCTAACCATGTGTATGTGACAAATAAAATCTGATTTGAAGTACCTGTCAAAATAGGGTTGTTTCCTCTGCCACCTGCAGTATGAAGTGGAATGGGGACCTTGGACACACACTGAGTGTACAAAACATTAAGAGCACATGCTCTTTCCATGACATAGACTGACCAGGTGAAAGTTACAATTCCTTATTGATGCCACTTGTTAATCCAATCCAACCAGTGTAGATTTTTTACTTTATTTAACTAGGCAAATCAGTTAAGAACAAATTATATTTACAATGACGGCTTACACCGACCAAACCCGAACAACCCCGGGCCAATTACGGCTGGTTGTGAAACAGCCTGGATTCAAACCAGGGCATCTGTAGTGACACCTCCAACACTGATATGAAGTGCCTTAGACTACTGCACCACTCGGGAGCCCAAATGAAGGGGAGGAGACATCTTAAAGAAGGATTTTTAGGCCTTGAGCCAAGTGAGACATGGATTGTGTATGTGTGCCATTCAGGAAGGTGTACACTCTGTGTAAACCAGTATTCACAGACTCTGCGTCGGTGCAATGTCACCTGGCTCTGAGTTAACTCTTCCTTGGTAACACTTTATTTTTAATTTTTTTATTAGTGTTCTGAAAGTTTCAAAGATCTCAGTGTTTCGGTTTTGTCTGACAGGGGTTTCAGTTGAAACAATAACAAAGCGGGCACCCTGCCTCTGTTTCGGTAAAAAGCTGAATGATGGGCCTGGTCAAATGTAACCACTCTCAAAATATAGATGTAATTCATAGACAGAGCTATGAATGAAAGGACTGACCATCGATAATATCAAAATGATAGTTTTAACCATGTTTTGAGGCTATATAGTGTTTGTTGTTTACAAACATTGGAGTCAAACAAGCTTATATGTTGGGTTCTGATGGGGTACGACAGTTTAACTAAGCTTATGACACCTTGGCCAAACTGGATATTTAACCTGAAATGTCCTTTTTTAGCTTGATCTTTGTATAATTTTGATACAAAATTGTGTGTTTCTCTACTCCAACAATTAATCCACAGATGTCATGTATTGTCATGTTACGTCTTGTCCCTGTGCTTTCTCTTCTCTTCGTTTCCCCCTGCTGGTCGTATTAGGTTACTTTCTCTCTCTCTATCTCTCTCTCTCTCTATCGTTCCGTTCCTGCTCCCAGCTGTTCCTCATTCTCCTAACGACCTCGTTTACTCTCTCACACCTGTCCCCTCTTTTGCCCTCTGATTAAGTCTCTATTTCTCTCTCTGTTTCTGCTTCTGTCCTTGTCGGATTCTTGTTTGCTTTGCCCTTGTCCCGTCGTAATCTGCCTCTTCATCAGATGCTGCGTGTGAGCAGGTGTCTCTGTCCTCTACGGCCCGCGCCTACCTGGAGGGACCAGCAGTCTGTTGCCGCTAGCCCTGCTATTCTCCTCTACTACTAGAAGGGGGACTCTCCTGTAAAGATAAGAGGATTTATGTTTTCCCTGTTTGGACATTAAAAGACTCTGTTTCTGTTAAATCGCTTTTGGGTCCTCACTCACCTGCATAACAACAGATAAAAGGGTTAGTTTTTAGTTAGTTATCTTTGATTAATCTCTCCTCGTTCATCTTTCAATCACCCTCGTGGGTTAGTATGCTCGTGAAAACCAATGAGTAGATGGGAAAGGCGGGACTTTCTGGGCATCAAGCATCTCAAGTAGAAAGCTTGGCCATGCAGATGCCCGTTGAGCGGTTTGGATAAAAAGGAACGCTTTCCCAGGCAATATGTCCGGACAAGTGTGTGAGGTTTTTACAAGTTATATTCTTCCTATATATCATTTATTTATACGTCCAAAAATGGATGTAGCAACTAAGGATTATTGCTTTAATAATGTGACAAACAGAGCTGTGGCTCTAGTGTCACTTAAGGACAGCTGTAACTCCTGGCCAGTTGATGCTGAGAATGAAATGTACATGTTTTTAAATAACATTCTTAGAATGTTCCTTGAATGTTATTATGTTTTCTTGTGATTTTTATGGGAAGTTTTCTTAATGTTCTGAGAACCTGACTTTAACCTTTTACTGCAGTGGGCGAAATCAGTGTCACGTTCTGACCTTTATTCCTTTGTTTTGTCTTTATTTAGTATGGTCAGGGCGTGAGTTGGGGTGGGCAGTCTATGTTAGTTTTTCTATATTTTCTATTTCTGTGTTTGGCCTGATATGGTTCTCAATCAGAGGCAGCTGTCTTTCGTTGTCCCTGATTGAGAACCATATTTAGGTAGCCTGTTTTCCTTTGTTTTGTGGATGGTTATTTTCAGTCTTTGTGTGTCTGCACCAGATAGAACTGTTTCAGTTGTTACTTTGTTGTTTTGTATTTTTTGAAGTGTTCAGTTTCTTATTAAAAAGATGAACACCAACAACGCTGCACTTTGGTCCTCTCCTTCTTCCACCCAAGACAGCCTTTACAATCAGGGTCACACAGTGTTTCTTGGTAGTCAAACATATCTACAGTCATGGCCAAAAGTTTTGAGAATGACAAATATTAATTTCCACAAAGTTTACAGCCTCAGTGTCTTTAGATATTTTTGTCAGATGTTACTATGGAATACTGAAGTATAATTACAAGCATTTCATAAGTGTCATAGGCTTGTATTGACAATTACATTAAGTTGATGCAAAGAGTCAATATTTGCAGTGTTGACCTTTCTTTTTCAAGAAACTTGTGAGTGAGCCCACTCTCTTGGCTGAGATGGAACCCCACACATGAATGGTCTCAGGATGTTTTACTGTTGGCATGACACAGGACTGATGGTAGCGCTCACCTTGTCTTCTCCGGACAAGCTTTTTTCCGGATGCCCCAAACAATCGGAAAGAGGATTCATCAGAGAAAATGACTCAGCAGTCCAATCCCTGTACCTTTTGAAGAATATCAGTCTGTCCCTGATGTTTTTCGTGGAGAGAAGTTCCTTCTTTGCTGCCCTTCTGGACACCAGACCATCCTCCAAAAGTCTTCGCCTCACTGTGCGTGCAGATGCACTCACACCTGCCTGATGCCATCCCTGAGCAAGCTCTGTACTGGTGTTGCCCCGATCCCACAGCTGAATCAACTTTAGGAGTCAGTCCTGACACTTGCTGGACTTTCTTGGGCGCACTGAAGCATTCTTCGCAATAATTGAACCGCTCTCCTTGAAGGTCTTGGTGAGCCGATAAATGGTTGATATAGGTGCAATCTTACTGGCAGCAATATCCTTGCTTGTGAAGCCCTTTTTGTGCAAAGCAATGATGACGGCACGTGTTTCCTCTCAGATTCCAAGTACCACCCTCCTTTTGAAGCTTTATTCGAACTCAATCAGCATGACAGAGTGATCTCCAGCCTGGTCCTCGTCAACACTCACACGTGTTAACGAGAGAATCACTGACATGATGTCAGCTGGTTCTTTTGTGGCAGGGCTGAAATGCAGTGGAAATGTTTTTGGGGGATTCAGTTCATTTGCATAGCAAAGAGGGGCCTTGCAATTTCTTTGCAATTCATCTGATCACTCTTCATAACAATATGGAGGAAATGCAAATTGTCATCATACAAACTGAGGCTGCAGACTTTGTGAACATTTATATTTGTGTCATTCTCAAATATTTTGGCCACGACTGTACATTGAAACAAAAGTATATACCTCACACACATGGTTATGGACTTAAAAAGGCACACCGGTACCATGTCAGATATAGAGTTGAAATGTATTCAATTTTGAGTTTGCATCCCAATATTACACCTTATATGCATCACAGAAGACAGAATTACAACAAAACTGTTTGACATAGAAACACCGGATTTTTGGCAGGTCCCTCGGCTGGCAAGCCCTAGCTAATTAACATTAATGGCTGACTATGTGGGCTAATTATTCTGTCCAAACAGAGGTTGGGGTTGTATGTAGGGCTCTTACTGTGACCGGTGACCCTATTACACACTGGAAGTCACCAGTCATGAATCTATTGTCCCTCTAACCACTCTGACATCAATGCAAATTCAATGGAAAATTAAATCAAATACTTCATGAGAGCATTTTCCTGTTGCACAGCGAGAGCCAGCTCCTCATAGCTGGTTAATGCGTGGAATTAAATGTGTTCCTTAAAGCCCATGTTGCGCAACATTTCTATAGGCTATGCAATTGTGTGAGAAAACAGAGTTTTGATGGCCTCTATTAAAAAGAGGATGCTCCCATCAGCTTTCTATAGGGCTACTATATTTATTGCTAAACTTTCCTAATATTAAGCAAAATGCTTTGCTAGACAACCGGAGTAGCATGCCTGGCTGGCATGAAAATGAACTGTGGGAAAAGTGTCCTCCTATTCGCTATTCAAGTGTATACAGATGACATGTATTTTTCCCCCTGTTCTGACGGGTGCATGATAATGGACCATTCTAGATCAAAACTAATTTCACACATATATTATTTAGTTTCTGTAAAGACAAGATTCAAGTAAGAAGAGTCTAATGGGTGAGAATATTATAACTTGTGAATGATGCCCATCATGTGCAGTCTAAGGCAATAAATCAAATCAAATGTATTTGTATAGACCTTACATCAGCTGATAGATCAAAGTGCTGTACAAAAACCCAGCCTAAAACGGCGCAAGGATTTTTTTGCGACTTTTTGATGTCATAGTCGTATTATGTATCCTAGCTCATAAACCATAGGCCCACCATTTTCTTTTATTCCCTTTTCAATCTAAACATCCATGTATTCTCATAGTTATGACAGTTATTTTAGAGAGTATGTTTGAGTTCATGATGTTCTCTGGGAAACCCATTGAGATTGTCCTCTGTTCCTTTTGACCTCTTGGGTTTGCTGTAGTAATTGCAGGACCGATCTGCACATAGATCAGCAGTCTAATGGAAAGCGCCACTAGGTAGGGGAGTAACACTTTTTACTCTGGTGTGTATTTTTCAGTACCGGTATATTTAACAAGACTCTTTTCAACATGAATAAAAAGACCAAGGTGTTGGGTTGAAATAGGTACACTTGTTATTCCAACATGGAGTTCTAAACCATCAAACACACTCTTTCCATCAGCCCCATCGTGGGGTTGGTTGTCACACAGTACGGGGTTGGTTGTCACAATGTTTGCTAGTAGCATGACATGCTGAGTAAATTTGCGTGTGTGTGTGTGTGTGTGTGTGTGTGTGTGACAGGAAAGATATGTGTGTGAAAGGGAGGCAACGTAGTGAGCTCTTTATATCACAACACAAACAAACTGTGGATTTATTGTGGCAGTAGAAATGTCCCCTAACAATTATATGGTTATAATAGGTTGGATTATGACAAGGGCATTTCCATCTAAAAGACCCCATGAGCACTAACATAGGAGCACATCAGATTTGGTGTATAATGAAAGCTAGGAGTTGAGTCTATATATATTTTTAATTAAGGCATACAGTTGAAGTCAGTAGAAAAATATTTCAGCTTTTTTTTGTTTTTGTTTCATGACATTCCCAGTGGGTCAGAAGTTTACATTTACTCAATTAGTAGTTGGTAGCATCGCCTTTAAATTGTTTAACTTGGGTCAAACGTTTTGGGTAGCCTTCCACAAGCTTCCCACAATATGTTGGGTGAATTTTGGCCTATTTTTATTGACATAGCTGGTGTAAGTGAGTCAGGTTTGTATAGGCCTCCTTGCTCGCACACGCTTTTTCAGTTCTGCCCACAAATGTTTTACAGGATTGAGGTCGGGGCTTTGTGATGGTCACTCCAATACCTTGACTTTGTTGTCCTTAAGTCATTTTGCCACAACTTTGGAAGTATGCTTGGGGACAAGCTTGGTGGCAAATGGGTCTTCCAAATGGACAATGACCCCAAGCATACTTCAAAAGTTGTGGCAAAATCGCTTAAGGACAACAAAGTCAACATTTACATTTACATTACATTTAAGTCATTTAGCAGACGCTCTTATCCAGAGCGACTTACAAATTGGTGCATTCACCTTATGACATCCAGTGGAGCAGCCACTTTACAACAGTGCATCTAAATCTTTTAAGGGGGGGGTGAGAAGGATTACTTTATCCTATCCTAGGTATTCCTTAAAGAGGTGGGGTTTCAGGTGTCTCCGGAAGGTGGTGATTGACACCGCTGTCCTGGCGTCGTGAGGGAGTTTGTTCCACCATTGGGGGGCCAGAGCAGCGAACAGTTTTGACTGGGCTGAGCGGGAACTGTACTTCCTCAGTGGTAGGGAGGCGAGCAGGCCAGAGGTGGATGAACGCAGTGCCCTTGTTTGGGTGTAGGGCCTGATCAGAGCCTGGAGGTACTGAGGTGCCGTTCCCCTCACAGCTCCGTAGGCAAGCACCATGGTCTTGTAGCGGATGCGAGCTTCAACTGGAAGCCAGTGGAGAGAGCGGAGGAGCGGGGTGACGTGAGAGAACTTGGGAAGGTTGAACACCAGACGGGCTGCGGCGTTCTGGATGAGTTGTAGGGGTTTAATGGCACAGGCAGGGAGCCCAGCCAACAGCGAGTTGCAGTAATCCAGACGGGAGATGACAAGTGCCTGGATTAGGACCTGCGCCGCTTCCTGTGTGAGGCAGGGTCGTACTCTGCGGATGTTGTAGAGCATGAACCTACAGGAACGGGCCACCGCCTTGATGTTAGTTGAGAACGACAGGGTGTTGTCCAGGATCACGCCAAGGTTCTTAGCGCTCTGGGAGGAGGACACAGTGGAGTTGTCAACCGTGATGGCGAGATCATGGAACGGGCAGTCCTTCCCTGGGAGGAAGAGCAGCTCCGTCTTGCCGAGGTTCAGCTTGAGGTGGTGATCCGTCATCCACACTGATATGTCTGCCAGACATGCAGAGATGCGATTCGCCACCTGGTCATCAGAAGGGGGAAAGGAGAAGATTAATTGTGTGTCGTCTGCATAGCAATGATAGGAGAGACCATGTGAGGTTATGACAGAGCCAAGTGACTTGGTGTATAGCGAGAATAGGAGAGGGCCTAGAACAGAGCCCTGGGGACACCAGTGGTGAGAGCACGTGGTGAGGAGACGGATTCTCGCCACGCCACCTGGTAGGAGCGACCTGTCAGGTAGGACGCAATCCAAGCGTGGGCCGCGCCGGAGATGCCCAACTCGGAGAGGGTGGAGAGGAGGATCTGATGGTTCACAGTATCGAAGGCAGCCGATAGGTCTAGAAGGATGAGAGCAGAGGAGAGAGAGTTAGCTTTAGCAGTGCGGAGCGCCTCCGTGATACAGAGAAGAGCAGTCTCAGTTGAATGACTAGTCTTGAAACCTGACTGATTTGGATCAAGAAGGTCATTCTGAGAGAGATAGCGGGAGAGCTGGCCAAGGACGGCACGTTCAAGAGTTTTGGAGAGAAAAGAAAGAAGGGATACTGGTCTGTAGTTGTTGACATCGGAGGGATCGAGTGTAGGTTTTTTCAGAAGGGGTGCAACTCTCGCTCTCTTGAAGACGGAAGGGACGTAGCCAGCGGTCAGGGATGAGTTGATGAGCGAGGTGAGGTAAGGGAGAAGGTCTCCGGAAATGGTCTGGAGAAGAGAGGAGGGGATAGGGTCAAGCGGGCAGGTTGTTGGGCGGCCGGCCGTTACAAGACGCGAGATTTCATCTGGAGAGAGAGGGGAGAAAGAGGTCAGAGCACAGGGTAGGGCAGTGTGAGCAGAACCAGCGGTGTCGTTTGACTTAGCAAACGAGGATCGGATGTCGTCGACCTTCTTTTCAAAATGGTTGACGAAGTCATCTGCAGAGAGGGAGGAGGGGGAGGGGGAGGAGGATTCAGGAGGGAGGAGAAGGTGGCAAAGAGCTTCCTAGGGTTAGAGGCAGATGCTTGGAATTTAGAGTGGTAGAAAGTGGCTTTAGCAGCAGCGACAGAAGAGGAAAATGTAGAGAGGAGGGAGTGAAAGGATGCCAGGTCCGCAGGAGGCGAGTTTTCCTCCATTTCCGCTCGGCTGCCCGGAGCCCTGTTCTGTGAGCTCGCAATGAGTCGTCGAGCCACGGAGCGGGAGGGGAGGACCGAGCCGGCCTGGAGGATAGGGGACATAGAGAGTCAAAGGATGCAGAAAGGGAGGAGAGGAGGGTTGAGGAGGCAGAATCAGGAGATAGGTTGGAGAAGGTTTGAGCAGAGGGAAGAGATGATAGGATGGAAGAGGAGAGAGTAGCGGGGGAGAGAGAGCGAAGGTTGGGACGGCGCGATACCATCCGAGTAGGGGCAGTGTGGGAAGTGTTGGATGAGAGCGAGAGGGAAAAGGATACAAGGTAGTGGTCGGAGACTTGGAGGGGAGTTGCAATGAGGTTAGTGGAAGAACAGCATCTAGTAAAGATGAGGTCGAGCGTATTTCCTGCCTTGTGAGTAGGGGGGGAAGGTGAGAGGGTGAGGTCAAAAGAGGAGAGGAGTGGAAAGAAGGAGGCAGAGAGGAATGAGTCAAAGGTAGACGTGGGGAGGTTAAAGTCGCCCAGAACTGTGAGAGGTGAGCCGTCCTCAGGAAAGGAGCTTATCAAGGCATCAAGGTATTGGAGTGGCCATCACAAAGCCCTGACCTCAAGCCCATCGAAAACTTGTGGGCAGAACTGAAAAAGCGTTTGCGAGCAAGGAGGCCTACAAACCTGACTCACTTACACCAGCTATGTATAGAGGAATAGGCCAAAATTCACCCAACATATTGTGGGAAGCTTGTGGAAGGCTACCCAAAACGTTTGACCCAAGTTAAACAATTTAAAGGCAATGCTACCAAATACTAATTAAGTGTATCTAAACTTCTGACCCACTGGGAATGTGATGAAGGAAATAAAAGCTGAAATAAAACATTCTCTCTACTATTATTCTGACATTTCACATTCTTAAAATAAATTGGTGATCCTAACTGATCTAAAACAGAGATTTTTTTTACTAGGATTAAATGTCAGGAATTGTGAAAAACGGAGTTTAAATGTATTTGGCTAAGGTGTATGCAAACCTCCGACATCAACTGTATATATACAGTGGGGCAAGAAAGTATTTAGTCAGCCATCAATTGTGCAAGTTCTCCCACTTAAAAAGATGAGGGAGGCTGGTAATTTTCATCATAGGTACACTTCAACTATGACAGACAAAATGAGAAAAAAATATCCAGAAAATCACATTGTAGGACTTTTTATGAATTTATTTGCAAATTATGGGTGATTACAGGCCTCTCTCACAATTGGTGGCTGACTAAATCATTTCCCCCCCACTGTCTATTCCTGTGACATCGGGTGGTGTAGTTCCTGGAGGGCAGGTAGTTTGCCCCTGGTGATGCGTTGTGCAGACTTCACCACCCTCTGGAGAGCCTTACGATTGTGGGCGGAGCAGTTGCCGTACCAGGCGCTGATACAGCCCGACAGGATGCTCTCGATTGTGTATCTGTAAAAGTTTGATTGTTTTTGGTGACAAGCCAAATTTCTTCAGCCTCCTGAGGTTGAAGCGGTGCTGCTGCTCCCTCTTCACCATGCTGTCTGTGTAGGTGGACCATTTCCATGATGTGCACGCCGTGGAACTTAAAACATTCCACCTTCTCCACTACTGTCCCGTCGATGTAGATAGGGGGCTGCTGCCTCTGCTGTTTCCTGAAGTCCACCATCATCTCCATTTATGTTATGTGCTTCTGTCCACTAGGGCTGGGAATTTCCAGGGGCCTCACGATACTATAACGATACTTCGGTGTCGATACGATAGGTAATGTTATTCAGCTTCTTTCTCACATGGAACAGCCTTCATTTCTCAGAACAAGAATAGACTGACGAGTTTCAGAAGAAAGTTTTTTGTTTCTGGCCATTTTGAGCCTGTAATCGAACCCACAAATGCTGATTCTCCAGATACTCAACTAGTCTAAAGAAGGCCAATTTTATTGCTTCTTTAATCAGGACAACAGTTTTCAGCTGTGCTAACATAATTGCAAAAGGGTTTTCTAATGATAAATTAGCATTTTAAAATGATAAACTTTAGCTTAGCTAACACAAAGTGCCATTGGAACACAGGAGTGATGGTTGCTGATAATGGGCCTCTGTACGCCTATGTCGTTCTTCCATAAAAAAATCAGCTGTTTCCAGTTACAATAGTCATTTACAACATTACCAATATCTACACTGTATTTTATTTTTTACAAATCTATACTTGGAGTCCAAAATAATATTGCAATATGTAACTAGCAATTTTTTTCCCTCATCACTGCTGTCCACAAGAGATTACCCATGCCATTAAAGAATGCCATAGATATGACGACGGTTTCTTCATTCAGTTGTTTATTTATTCTGTAGCTAGCTAGTGAACTTGGCCCTCTAATCCTCCTGCTTTACTAAACTTTAGATTATTCAGTCAGGGTGTTGAACCTCACCCTCATCTCCCACCCTGGGAGCCAAAGATGTGTCCACCACCCCACAGCTGTGGTGCAGGGAGACTGGCTGTCTGTCTGGGGCCCCAGCATCCAGCACTGGTTTTGTCAGTGAGTGTGGCAGCTGCAGGACTGTGGCGGGGCGCAAGGGGATGAGCATGGTGAAGGCGGGCGGGCGGGGTGGGAGTCGCAGAAGGGACAGAGAGAGGGCATGGCACAGCCCCCTTTAGTCCTCCTCTCAACAAGGTCCCCATCCCCATTGTAGCAGAGCCCTCCTGGTAATAAAGCTGGCCGCGGGGCACACAAAGCCCCCAGATGGCACTCAGAGACATCCATAATAATGGACACCTAACAAAAAGGCTAGCCCAGCCAGTGTGAGGATTAGAGTTCTACTTGGCCCTCCTTTACCCTGCCCAGTGAGGCTGCGTCTGGAAGGGTGTTAACCCCCGCCTGAGTGGTCCACTATACATCTCCTCTCAGCTATGCGCTCATGCCAAGTGTGTGGCCATGTGTGCATTAAGAGGGGGGAGGGAGACATATTTTAATCTGGGCAGACATTTGATCCATTTAAAAATGTAATACTTGGATAGACAGTTCAGTTAAAAATAAGTGTAGTGTTTAAGACACAATTAGCTTTGATCTTTGACATCCATCCTTTGTACTGGTTTCTGACACTATTAACTTTGATCTTCGTCATGCATCCTTTGTACTGGTTTCTGTGGCACACCCTGATCTTTTTCACCTGTCTTTGTGCTTGTCTCCACCCCCTCCAGGTGTCGCCCATCTTCCCAATTATCCCCAGTGTATTTATACCTGTGTTCTCTGTTTATCTGTTGCCAGTTAGTTTTGTCCGTAAAGCCTACCAGCGGTTTTCCCCTTGCTCCTGTCTGTTTCTAGTTCCTGTTTTCTAGTTTTACCGGTTTTGACCATTCTGCCTGCCCTGACCCTGAGCCTGCCTGCCGTCCTGTACCTTGTCACACCACACTGGATTGTTGACCTCTGCCTGCCCTGCTGTTCTGTACCTTTTGGACTCTGTTCTGGATTACTGACCTCTGCCTGCCCTTGACCTGTCGTTTGTGCCTGCCCCCTGTTCTAGTAATACGCGTTGTTACTTCGACAACATCTGCATCTGGGTCTTCCCTAAAACGTGATATTCTGACACCATTCATTTTCGCCATCCGTCCTTTGTACTGGTTTCTGACACCAGTGGCTATGATCTTCGTCATCCATCCTACTGTTTATGCAGATGGTACCAAGTCACAAGTGAGGGAGGCACCTCCTCCAAGATGAACATACACAGAACGGAAAGATGAAAATACACAAATGTGACCAGATCTTCTGTGCCACCATAGAGGGGTTACAAAGTGGGACCGAAAGGGGCGAGGGCTGGCCTGGTTGCAGTTGGAGGTCTTTGGAGACGTAAAGCCAATCTCGCTGCAGCATGGAGTGGACCTTACCACTCTCTCCCTCCGTCTCTGTCACGGTCGTCCTCCTCTTCATCTGAAGAGGAGAGGCGAGAAGGATCGGAGGACCAAAATGCAGCGTGATATGTGTTCATGTTGAATGTTTAATTAAAGAAAGAACTGAACACAGAAACACTATACAAAAAACAGTAAACAAAATAACAACCGTGAAGCTAATGTGAGCTGCGCTGAAACAAGCCATCAACATAGACAATCACCCACAAACAAACAGTGCAACCCAGGCTACATAAGTATGATTCTCAATCAGAGACAACTAATGACACCTGCCTCTGATTGAGAACCATACTAGGCCGAAACATAGAAATACCCAAATCATAGAAAAACAAACATAGACTGCCCACCCAACTCACGCCCTGACCATACTAAATAAATACAAAACAAAGGAAATAAAGGTCAGAACGTGACAGTCTCTTTGTCTCTGGGAGATCATTTTGGTCATGTAGTGTATGTGGACACCTGCTCATCAAACATCTCATTCCAAAATCATGGGCATTAATATGGAGTTGGTCATGCAATAAAATGCAAATGAATTACTTAAAAATCATACAATGTGATTTTCTGGATTTTTGTTTTAGATTCCGTCTCTCACAGTTGAACTGTACCTATGATAAAAATGACAGACCTCTACATGCTTTGTAAGTAGGAAAACCTGCAAAATTGGCAGTGTATCAAATACTTGTTCTCCCCACTGTAGTTAGTTTTGATATTTCAACCTGCGTGTCCTGATTGCGTCTGGTGTGGATGGACAAAATCAACATGCACACAATGGTGCATGCAGACATAGTCAGCATGTAAGGGGCATAGCCTGAACCATGAAAAACAGCCCCAGACCATTATTCAACCTCCACCAAACTTTACAGTTGGCATTATGCCTTTGGGCTGGTAGCATTTTCCTGGCATCCACCAAACCCAGATTAGTCCATCGAACTGCCAGATGCTGACGCGGGATTCATCACTCCAGAGAACATGTTTCCACTGCTCCAGAGTACAATGGCTGCAAGCTTTACAACACTCCAGCCAAAGCTTGGCATTTAGAATGGTGATCTTAGACTTGTGTGCGGCTGCTCGCCCATGGAAACCCATTTCAAGAAGCTCCTGTCGAACAGTTATTGTGCTGACGTTTCTTCCAGAGGCAGTTTGCAACTCAGTAGTGAGTGTTGCATCCAAGGACAGACAATTTTTAAGTGCTACCCACTTCAGCAGTCGGTTGTCCTAGACTTTTCCACTTCACAATAATAGCAGGGCAGCTCCAGCAGGGCTGAAATTTGATGAACTGACTTGTTGGGAAGATGGCATTCTATGACGGTGCCACGTTGAAAGTCACTGAGCTCCTCAGTAAGGCCTTTCTACTACCAGTGTTTGTCTATGGAGATTGCATGGCTGTGTGCTCGATTGTATACACCTGTCAGCAACAGGTGTGGCTGAAATAGCCAAACCCACTCATTTGAAAGGGTGTCCACATACTGCTGTATATATAGTGTGTGTATATAGTGTATATACCGTGTGTATATAGTGTATATATACTGTATGTTCATTCTTCATTCACTTATCTTTTCTTCTCGTGTCTACCAGTGGATTTGTTTCATGCAGTTGGTCAGGCCTTCATCATTAACGAGATATTGACTGTAGCCACACAGCTGGCCCCCACCACACCGACAGGCCCTGTCTGGTATAACTAGCATCAATCAAAGAGCATGTTGCACACAAACTGTCTATGAGGGGCATATTCATATCTGTCTTGATCTTCCACTGAACAGCAGAGAGAGGCTGGTAAATAGGCTAACATCTCACCAGTTCCATAGAAATAGTTCATAATCCCTTGAGGGAAATTGGTTTTGTTTGTTTTTAATCATCATTAATATTGATGCTAATGTCAATGCTGAGGTACTATAAGGTTAATGCAGCTGATGTTCTTAGTGTGTCTAGTATAGTATGTCTGACTTAACTTTCCTGTCTGGCTGACACATACTGGCTGGCTATCACTAAATCCATTAATCATCTCCCAATCTCAGGGGAAATTTGTCACTCACTGACTGAGCCCAGAGTGCATTCATATGCAGACAGTCAGTCACACATGGCAACTGTATTTGCAAACGTATCATCTCCTAGCCACATGCAAATATTGGAACAATGACCCATGAGTAAACTCTGTGTGTCTAGGGCTGGCACAATTACCATAGAACCATGTAACCAACGGTTAAGGATGAAGACCGCCATGAAAATAAAATAAACCGCCATAACCTCTGAAAATCATTACTATTGTTGATATTTTATGGACAAACAGCTGACTGAAGATGGGACGGCCAGGTATTCATGCCGGTTGAGTCAGTTTCTGCGATAACATAGACTATTAAAACTTCTTAGGGCTGCAATCCCGTTAACGGGATGATATGACAACAACCAGTGAAAGTGCAGGGCGCAAATTCAAAACAGAAATCTCATAATTAAAATTCCTCAAACATACATGTATCTTATACCGTTTTAAAGGTAATCTTGTTGTTAATCCCACCACTGTGTACGATTTCAAATATGCTTTATGGCGAAAGCACCACAAACGATTATGTTAGGTCACCACCAGGCCACAGAAAAACACAGCCATTTTTCCAGCCAAAGAGAGGAGTCACAAAAAGCACAAATAGACATAAATTAATCACTAACCTTTGATGATCTTCATCAGATGACACTCAAAGGACTTCATGTTACACAATACATTAATGTTTTGTTTGATAAAGTTCATATTTATATTAAAAATCTGAGTTTACATTGGTGCGGTACATTCACTAGTTCCAAAAACATCCAGTGATTTTGCATAGCCACATCGATTCAACAGAAATACTCATCATAAATGTAGATGATAATACAAGTTATACACATGTAATTATAGATATACCTCTCCTTAATGCAACCCCTATGTCAGATTTCATTTTTTTTAACGGAAAAAGCAAACCATGCAATAATCTGAGACGGCGCTCAGAAAATGTATCAAATTAGCAGCATGTTGGAGTCAACAGAAACCAGAAATTACATAAGAAATATTCCCTTACCTTTGATGATCTTCATCAGAATGCACTCCCAGGAATCGCAGTTCCACAATAAATGCTTGATTTGTTCGATAAAGTCTGTTATTTATGTCCAAGTAGCTACTTTTGTTAGCGTTAGGTGCACATATGCGTTTGGACATATTTGTCTCTTTTGTTTCTCTCTCTTCTCACTTCCTATTCGAGCAGTAACTTCTGGGCACTCCCCCCAGACCTGAACCCAGAATCTGAAAAAAACCTAACTGTCTAACAGACAGGAAGTGAAAGTGCCATGGGAATATACCAGCCTTTCATGAGTGGTGAGGAGGAATTCAGGACTAAGTAGAAGCAACAAAACACAACAAATCATTTTGTACAACACTAGGGAGGTGACAGGGGAGCTATTGCCAAGGTAGTAACATGGTGCTGTTCAACTGACCAAACGTTGTTATGACACTTTGTCACGCCCTGACCGTAGATTGCTTTGTATGTTTCTATTTTTCATTTGGTCAGGGTGTGATGTGGGTGGGTATTCTATGTTGTATGTCTAGGTGTTGTGTTTCTATGTTTAGGCCTGGTATGGTTCCCAATCAGAGGCAGCTGGTTATCGTTGTCTTTGATTGAGAACCATACTTAGGCAGCCTGTTTTCCCACTTTGGGTGTGGGTAGATGTTTTCTGTTTTGTGTGTATCACCTGACAGAACTGTTTCGTTCCCCCTCGATGTTATTTTGTTTAGTGTTCCGTTTTGATTAAATTTACAATATGAACACTAACCACACTGCACCTTGGTCCTCTCCTTTTTCCACCTACGACGACCGTTACACACATAGGCACATTGTAGGTCATCATCCATTTGTGTATCTTCCTGCTTGTAGGATGTGTCCTTGCTAGATTAAAGATGCACCATGCAGAAAATGCTTCACCTTTTCCTGGCTGCTAAAATTCCAATAGGGATCGGCGTCCCGTCAATGGGACAATTGTAAATCATGCAGCGACTTTAGAGAAACAACAAATGTTGGTACGTATAAGTGTCTTATATTGGCTGAAAGGTTACATTCGTGTTAATATAACTGCACTGTCCAATTTACAGTAGCTATTAATGCAAAACAATGCCATGCTATTGTTTGAGGAGAGCTCCTAACAACAAAACACTTTTTTTCACCTCGTTAGTTTTGATAAATTCACCTCTGGAGATGAAATGTGTACTTACATTCTGAAATCTTGCTCAGATTTATCATCCAAAGGGTCCCAGAGATAACATAAAGTGTCGTTTTGTTAGATAAAATACTTTTTCATATCCTAAAAAGGTCCATATAGCATGCACGATAGATTTTGTATTTCCACTTGTTCAATTTGCAAAGAAAGAAATCTGTGAAAATCTCACCCTAAACGTTTCAACCAGTCAAATCCTAGAACATAACGAGACTTCACTATATCATTGGGGGTGTAGTATATCCTATAGGACACCATATTTGGTCAGAGAGCGACGCCGTCATGGCACGTCGATGATGCCGCCGGTCTTCACTTGAACGACTCTAACTTTGTCAAATCAGCACCAATCGGGGTCAAACAAAGCTAGTTAGATAGCCAATGAGGAAACCATGTATCTGTTGTAAAATGTAGCTACTAACCTTGTAGGACAGCATGCCTTTTCATTTTGGACAAAAGTTATAAGAATATTCAGAGTTATGAAGTTATGAAAACTGGTTGTTTTGCAAATGTTGAACTTATAATATGGCTGCTAATACTGGAAAAGTTGAATCACATTCGAAGTAAACAGATTTGACGATATTCTTGCAGAAAAATGTAATATGAATGAAGTGTCTCCTTCACTATTTGCCAAAGTGTACCTGGGTGACTCCACACTAAATGTCATGTAGTTTGCTCATACTTCAGGTTATCCGTCTGAATCTTTGCACATACAGTGCTGCCATCTTGTGGACACCATCAGAATTACAACCAGAGTGATGGCTGGAAATGGGATCTTTCTGTTGCATTTCAAAGATGGTGGTAGAAAAAAATTGTTGTTTTTTTCTTTGTATTTTCTTCTACCCTATGTATTGTGTTATATTCTCCTACATTCAATTCACATTTCCACAAACTTTCAAGTGTTTCCTTTCAAATGGTACCAGGAATATGCATATCCTTGCTTCAGGGCCTGAGCTACAGGCAGTTAGATTTGGGTGTCATTTAGGCAAAAATGGAAAGAAAAAGGGCTATCCCTTAGGTAGGACATGATGTGACCCAGTAGACAGGACATGATGTGACCCAGTAGACAGGGCATGATGTGACCCAGGAGACAGGACATGATGTGACCCAGGAGACAGGACATGATGTGACCCAGGAGACAGGACATGATATGACCCAGGAGACATGACATGATGTGACCCAGGAGACAGGACATGATATGACCCAGGAGACAGGACATGCCACCCAAGAGACAGGACTTTATGTCACCCAGGAGACAGGACATGATGTCACCCAGGAGACAGGACATGATGTCACCCAGGAGACAGGATATGATGTGACCAAGGAGACAGGACATGATTTGATCCAGGAGACAGAATATGATGTGACCAAGGAGACAGGACATGATGTGACCCAGGAGACAGGACATGATGTGACCCAGGAGACAGGAGTTGATGTGACCCAGGAGACAGGAGTTGATGTGACCCAGGAGACAGGACATGATATGACCCAGGAGACAGGACATGTCACACAAGAGGCAGGACATGATGTTTCCCAGGAGACAGGACAAGTGACCCAGTACACAGGACATGATTTCACCCAGGAGACAGGACATAATATGAGACAGGACATGATATGAACCAGGAGACAGTACATGATGTCACCCAGGAGACAGGACAAGGGATAGTCAGCTATATTACACTGAACAAAAATATTAAGGCAACAAGCAACAATTTAAAAGAGGTTATAAGGAAATCAGTCAATTAAAAAAATCAGTCAATTAGATTCATTAGGCCATAATCTATGGATTTCACATGACTGGGAATTCAGACATACATCTGTTGGTCACAGATACTTAAAATAAAAAGGTAGAGACATGGATCAGAAAACCAGTCAGTATCTGGTGTGACCCCCATTTTCCTCATGCAGCACGACACATTTCCTTCACATAGAGTTGATCAGGCTGTTGATTGTGACCTGTGGAATGTTGTCCCACTCCTCTTCAATAACTGTGTGAAGTTGCTAGATGTTGGCGAGAACTGGAACACGCTGTCGTACACGTTGATCCAGAGCATCCCAAACATGCAGGCCATGGAAGAACTGGGACATTTTCACCTCCAGGAATTTTATACAGATCCTTGGGGCCGTACATTATCATGCTAAAACGTGAGGTGACAGGGTTGGAAGAATGGCATGACAATGAGCCTCAGGATCTCTGCAATTGTGTTTGTTGTCTGTAGCTTGTGCCTGCCAATACCATAACCCCACTGCCACCACGGGGCACTCCTTCCACAACGTTGACATCAGCAAACCGCCCGCCCACATGATGCCATACACGCTGTCTACCATCTGCCCGCTACTATTTAAACCGGGATTCATTCATGAAGACAGGAGTTAAATTGACTTGCCTAGTTAAATAAAGGATACATGAAAAAAATGAAAAAATGAATGAAGAGCACACTTCTCCAGCGTGCCAGTGGCCATCGAAGGTGAGCATTTGCCCACTGAAGTCGGTTACGACGCCGAACTGCAGTCAGGTCAAGACCCTGGTGCAGACAACTAGCACGCAGATAAGCTTCCCTCAGAGGGTTTCTGACAGTTTGTGCAGAAATTATTCGGTTGTGCAAACCCACAGTTTCATCAGCTATCCGGGTGACTGGCCACCACCTGCCAGATGTGGAGGTCCTGGGCTGGCGTGGTTACACATGGTCTGTGGCTGTGAGGTTGGTTGGACGTTCTGTGAAATTCTCTAAAACAACGTTGGAGGCGGCATATGGTAGAGAAATGAACATTCAATTCTCTGGCAACAACTCTGGTCGACATTCCAGCAGTGAGCATGCCAATTGCACGCTCCCTCAACTTGAGACATCTGTGGCATTGTGTTGTGTGAAAACACTACACATTTTAGAGTGACCTTTTATTGTCCCTAGCAGAAGGTGCACCTGTGTAATGATCATGCTGTTTAATTAACTTCTTGATTTGCCACACCTGTAAAGTGGATGGCAAAGGAGAAATTCTCACTAACAGGGATGTAAACAAATGTGTGTACAAAATCAGAAAGAAATACGTTTTTGTGAGTATAGAACATTTCTGGGATCTTTTATTTCCGCTCATGAAACATGGAAACAACACTTTATATGTTGCATTTATATTTTTATTCAGTGTAATAAGGAACAGCTAATCACCCTGACTGGAGTAAGTCAGTGTAAAGATTCTCAAAGCAATACCTACAAAACTACTGAACTGCCAGAGCAAGGAGGGAAATGTTAGCACGTAGATATAGCCCGCTAGCACATAACGTTCTGAGAACCATATATTTCTTAGAGCTTGGTGAGAGCGTGGTTGTCCTATGGTTATTTTGCATAAACTTCCCACAACATTCTGGGAATGGTGCAGGATAGTTACTTTGGAACATTCTCAAACAGTTTTTCTGTGGGAATTTCAATACTTCAGCATAGCTATTTCTGCCGGTTTCCTCATGGTTCTATTTAAAGTCATGTTCTCAGATCATTAGAAAACTTTCTGTAAAAAATGCAAGAAAACATTAGTAACGTTCAAGTATGTTATTGAAAAACATATAAATTATTTTCTAAGCAAAACTCTCTCTGTCCTCTATCTTGTTAAATGTGTTCAGGTGTTTTGGTCATGTCCACTAATTGGTCACACCTGCTCATAATGAGTGGTTGTTTCCTTTGAAATGGGGTCTGTTTGAATAGACTAAAATGAACAGCTTTGTATGAGTTAAAAAAAAACATGGAACACTAGCTCCATCCTGGTGGGGCAGTGGACTAATTCCATGGGTAGAGAACAGAAGATCATAGGTTTGAGTCTCACTGAGCTGTGTGCCACAATCAAGTATTTGCATGATTAATGCTTAAGCAAATCAATTTTCATGTGTTGTATCTGTACTTGGAGTTCAGAATAGTTAACCTAAACTAGCATTGTTATAAAAAATCTTATTAAAACAAGCAGGGAAAGCTTTAAGGAAGTTATTCAAAAACATCCAAATAACCTAAAGTTTCTGTTGTCAGACCATTAATAAAACTTTCAGGGAACCAAAGTAAAACTTTCTCAAAACCTCCCTTCAACCTAAAAATGTACTCTCCCAGAACAAGAAAATGTTCACTTCCATTCTCAGAACGGTTAAAGGGGAACTACCCCCACTGATTTAGCCTCGTTTTTTTGGTTTGCTCCTCAAGAAATGCTGGCGGCCATGACAGAAGCCAAAAGGGAGTCGGTTTGGGGGTGTGGTGTGATGTGGGTGTTTCTTGGGTGTGTCCTTGCCACCATCAAGACACAACCATATGTCAGAACGTTGCCCGCAGTTGTTTCCCCCCCACTCAATCACAACAAACAAACCTCATGCATGTTGAGTTCAATAACTATAGGCAGATGTATTGTGAGATGTCAGAGGAAACTTTGAATAGATCAATAGCCTACGGAGTAATATGAGAGGAATGCAATTGCTGAATGTAGATATTCTAAATTAAGTGTTTTGATAACTTTCTAATGCAATAAGAGGTCCCTGTAGAATAAACACGTTTTTACATAATACCACAGAGGCATTGTTCTGCTAATATAACAATGCACCTTTCACCTTTCATTGTCATTCCCAGCTGATACAGATACTGTGCCTATCAACATTGTGTCTGGTTGTAATGGGTCTACCTTGGCAAACATGCGGTCATACCTTCCTGTATGGTGTCCTGTATAAAACAGGAGTTCCCTGATCCTGGTGCAGAGGGTTTGATACCATTCAATTCAATAATAAAAAAAGACAATACAAGTAAAAGTTGTGTCTAGTCAAATGTGGATGCCATTTAGAGCAGGTATGGGCAGCTTTGACTGTGGTGGGGTCACAAGAAATATGAACTCATCAGGAGGGGCCGCCATGGGACGGAAAGAAGATTTAGCAATTTTATAACTAATTGAATGCACATTTTTAAGTTAGAGTTAATCTGTTACACATTTTTTCTTACACATTTTGCCATATGGTGGAGAGAAATGTTTGCAGTTTTAAATATGATATCTGAGTGAAACTGACTAACAAAATCAATGGGGGCCCACTACAAGTTCAGATAGCTGGCCTCTAGATTAACTTTCCAATAAAAAAAATGTTAGCTGATATGGGCTAATTGAGTGACTATCAGTGACTGACATAACAAGAGAAAAACTGTTGATGCACAACCAAATTTTGAAGTTGCACCTAGTGCATTCCACTATTCTACCTCGCAACAGGAAGTTGAGACCCTGACAACTGCAACAGGCAATCCTCAAAACCAATATACATCTTATGAGGTGGTGTTGACCGGGAGGGCCTGTGACGGGATGATACAAAAGACAGAGGTAAAATGCATTTTGTTATAAAGCTTTTTGAGTGTACTACTTGTTTCAGCTTGGCTGGCTATTTAACCTACTATTTTATCAAACCGAGTATTTTTTAATACACATTTCACATTACACAGATTACCGTTGTTGATGAAGCTGTTTGTTTCAACAGGGCAGTAACTTATTATAGGTCATCACTAGTTACCACAGCCACAAAGTCAAACAGGCTGCCTATTTGTGACCGACTGCCTCAATTTGGTCTTATGTAGTAACATTTGTAATTGTGTTTTTTAACAATGGATTAAAGTAGAGACTAAGAGCTAAAAATGGGAAAGTAATTCTGCTTTGAAATTTGATCAACTTGTAACCTCACTTTTTATAAAAAAAATGTCCCGTATATGTTTTGGGACATCTATTGGAGAGCTCTTCTTTGTCTACACCCATTCAGCATTGTTCACACCCTCTTAAGCCTTAACCCCATCCATCTCTTTAAAGCATGTGAGGCCATGTGCTAAACAGTGAGTATGGTAGCGTACAACCAAAGATTTCAAGACTAAAGTCTGGTTTATTCTACTTCTATCTACATGTCTGTAGACTGTTGTCACAGTGGGCGGCAGGGTAGCCTAGTGGTTAGAGCATTGGACTTGTAACCGGAAGAGTTGCAAGTTCAAACCCCCGAGCTGACAAGGTCTGTCGTTCTGCCCCTGAACAGGCAGTTAACCCACTGTTCCTAGGCCGTCATTGAAAATAAGGATTTGTTCTTAACTGACTTGCCTGGTTAAATAAAGGTAAAAAAAAAAAAAAAAGAACATTCTATTGTCATCCGACATCAAACTTGACGTTGTCGGTATGAAAAAGTATAAACACAAAAATGACAGGCTGCATGACATCAGCAGTCTGGGGTCCAAAATAGCATAACTGGTGCATTTTAACACCAATAAGTGCTCTTATTACGCACGAATGGCTATCCATACCAATTAATTTAGTATATGTCAATCTAGCAAATCGGGCAACTAAAAGCAACATCCTACCCAATGTTTTGGGTTAGTTTCTAGCTTGTAAGAAGATGTAATTATCAAATCAAAGTTTACTTGCCACGTGCGCCAAATACAACAGTGAAATGCTTACTTACAGGCTCTAACCAATAGTGCAAAAAAGGTATTAGGTGAACAATAAATAAGTAAAGAAATAAAACAACAGTAAAAAGACAGGCTATATACAGTAACGAGGCTATAAAAGTAGCGAGGCTACATACAGACACCGGTTTGTCAGGCTGATTTATTTAGTATGTACATGTAGATATGGTTTATGCAAATATGAAGAACAGAGAGTAGCAGTAGCGTAAAATAGTTTTTGGCAGGTGATGGGTGGCGAGACACATTGCAGATAGCCCTTGTTAGCCAATGTGCGGGAGCACTGGTTGGTCGGCACAATTGAGGTAGTATGTACATGAATGTATAGTTAAAGTGACTGTGCATATATGATAAACAGAGAGAAGCAGCAGCGTAAAAAGAGGTGTTGAGGGGGGGGCACACAATGCAAATAGTCCGGGTAGCCATTTGATTACCTGTTCAGGAGTCTTATGGCTTGGGGGTAAAAACTGTTGAGAAGCCTTTTTGTCCAAGACATGGCACTCCGGTACCGCTTGCCATGCGGTAGTAGAGAGAACAGTCTATGATTGGAGTGGCTGGGGTCTTTGACAATTTTTAGGGCCTTCTGACAGAGGTCCTGGATGGCAAGCAGTTTAGCCCCAGTTATGTTCTGGGCCGTACGCACTACCCTCTGTAGTGCCTTGGGGTCAGAGACCGAGCAATTGCCGTACCAGGCAGCGATACAACCAGTCAGGATGCTCTCGATGTTGCAGCTGTAGAACCTTTTAAGGATCTCAGGACCGATGCCAAATCTTTTCAGTTTTCCTGAGGGGGAATAGGCTTTGTCGTGCCCTCTTCACGACTGTCTTGGTGTGTTTGGACCATTCTAGTTTGTTGTTGATGTGGACACCAAGGAACTTGAAGCTCTCAACCTGCTCCACTACAGCCCTGTCGATGAGAATGGGGGCGTGCTTGGTCCTCCTTTTCCTGTAGTCCACAGTCATCTCCTTAGTCTTGGTTACCTTGAGGGATAGGTTGTTATTCTGGCAGCACCCAGCCAGGTCTCTGACCTCCTCCCTATAGACTGTTTCATCCTTGTTGGTGATCAGGCCTACTACTGTTGTGTCATCTGAAAACTTAATGATGGTGTTGGAGTTGTGCCTGGCCATACAGTCGTGGGTGAACAGGGAGTACAGGAGGGGACTTAGCACACACCCTGGGGAGCTCCAGTTTTGAGAATCAGCGTGGCAGATGTATTGCTACCTACCCTCACCACCTGAGGGCGGCCCGTCAGGAAGTCCAGGATCCAGTTGCAGAGGGATGTGTTTAGTCCCAGGATCCTTATCTTAGTGATGAGCTTTGAGGGTACTATGGTGTTGAATGCTGAGCTGTTGTCAATGAATAGCATTCTCACATAAGTGATCCTTTTGTCCAGGTGTGAAAAGGCAGTGTGGAGTGCAATAGAGATTGCATCATCTGTGGATCTGTGGATCCGGAACAAATGTCCTGGTAATCCATCTAGCCCCGCAGCCTTGTGTATGTTGACCTGTTTAAAGGTCTTACTCACGTCGGCTACGGAGAGCGTGATCACACAGTCGTCCGGAACCGCTGTTGCTGTCATGCATGCCCCAGTGTTGTTTGCCTCGAAGCGAGCATAGAAGTGGTTTAGCTCATCTGGTAGGCTCGTATCACTGGGCAGCTCGCAGCTGTGCTTCCCTTTGTAGTCTGTAATAGTTTGCAAGCCCTGCCACATAACACGAGCGTAGGGGCAAGTGTAGTATGATTCAATCTTAGCCCTGTATTGATTATTGTCTGTTTGATGGTTCGTCGCAGGGCATAGCAGGATTTCTTGAAAGCTTCCAGGTTAGAGTCCCGCACCTTGAAAGCGGCAGTTCTACCCTTTAGCTCAGTTTGAATGTTGCCTTTAATCCATGGCTTCTGGTTGGGGTATGTACGTGTGGTCACTGTGGGGACGACGTCCTCAATGCACTTATTGATAAAGCCAGTGACTAATGTGGTGTACTCCTCAATGCCATCTGAAGAATCCCAGGAACATGTTCCAGTCTGTGATAGCAAAGCAGTCGTGTAGTTTAGCATCTGCTTCATCTGAACAATTTTATATAGACCGAGTCACTGGTGCTTCCTGTTTTAATCTTTGCTTGTAAGCAGGAATCCGGAGGATAGAGTTGTGGTCGGATTTACCATATCGGTACAGTGTAAATGTAAACAGTACAGTGAAATGGTTACTCGCATGGTGAAGTATTTTGTTTAGACATGTAGCTAGCTAGCTAGCTAGACAATGAACCATAATCCCAACTCATAACTTTACATCCCTGCTTTAATCTACAGGAAGCTAATGCTAACCAACTAGCAAGGTTCAATGTTAGCTAGTTAGCAAACTTAAGGCTATACCTAGCAATGCAAATGTCTCTGAGTTATGTACAATTTCTCTTCATAAAGTGTGATTTTAACACTAACCCTAAACTTAACACAACCTTAACTACACTGCTTACCTTATGCCTATCCCTAACCTTAAATTAAGACCAAAAAGCACATTTTTGTTTTCATAATTTTTTTATGATGTAACCAAATGTGGACTTTGTGGCTGTGGTAGCTAGAGGAACCTTAATTCTGTGCTTTACAGATGCTAACGTGTAATTGCTTTTTAGGGATAGTCACTATTTAAAAAATGTTCATTTTTACCAGTCATGAAACATATGGCTTCATTCCCACAACCAGAACAATGGGAATCCAAAAATGTTCGTTCCCACAACTTCCGAGTAACCAAATGTGCTAGCTGGGAGCCTACTCTTGGTAGTTTTCCTCATACCCTGCTGTTTTCATTATACCCTGCTGAACAACAGTAAGTTACATTAGGCCAGTCAACAGTTTATAGTAATGAGTCTTTTTTAATAAGACTGGATGAGTTGAGTACACACTTAGAAAAATAACTTATATCTAGAGCCTCTTCATGAATGATGTACAGTAAGCTGTCAAATAACTAGACTAACCAGCTCAACGCAAAACAGTGTCTAAATGGAAAGAGGAAGTTTCTTCAGAGCAGTATGTTGCATGTTGAGAAAAGGCTAGTCCTTATTTAATGTCACAATGTGAGAGTTTGTGGCTGGGGATTGGGGAAGGAAGGATGTGTCTGGCAGGCTCTTGGATTCTGTTCCAAGTGGCACCCTATTCCCTATATAGTGCACTACATAAGGCTCTGGTCAAAGTAATGTTCAATATAGGGAATAGGGTGCAATTTGGGATGTAGCCCGATGTGTCTGTAGATGGCCCAGACAGAGAGAGACCTTTGAGTCTCGGACTTGTCTGATAGGGAGGCAAGGCAAGGCTTCACTAATTGGTATGCTGGGTGCTGGGCTGGAGCACAATTAAGCAATTTCTAGCAGGATTAGACAAAGACGAGGACTGTTCCGGTCGAAAGCAACTCTTCATTGTGACCCCCCTTCTCTTCTCTCATCCAATACCCCTAAAAAAGACAACTGTCTTAGTGTTCGGAGAGTTTCACCTTAGGTGTGCAAATGTGGAAGTCTATGGTGCCAATAACCCAATAAAACAAAAATTCATTTGATAGGCTTCCATCATCCCTTCCTGTTTTTAGCCTGCCTGCTTCAGTAAGATGGTTTGAATAAGTGTCCTGTGATCTGTTGGTCCAAATTTAAAGGGCTTGTCCAACATTCACCTCACAGTGTCAGGCCATTGAGGGCAGACTGGTTGGTTGGCACTTGTTCCTACTGTCTACCATGTCAGTATTTATCCATGTCATTCACAGCCCAGGGATCAGCTTTAAAGAGTAATTAACATGTGTCACAGGAACCACAAAGTGCACAGCTCTTTGAGTCTCACAAATAGGACAGCACCATCACAACCCATAGGGCGGCACACAATTGGCCCAGGGTATTCCCGGTTTAGGAGAGGGTTTTGGCCTACCCCGGCCAAACCCAGATGACGCTGGGCCAATTATGCGCCGCCCTATGGGACTCGAACCATGAACTGTAGTGACACCTCTTGCGCTGAGATGTAGTCCCTTAGACCGGTGCGCCACTCTACAGTCCATTTGCACACTCAGGGCCCACGCCTGAGTGTGTGGTCATTGAGACGATGCACCTAAAACCACTTCATAGCCTAGCTACCCCTCACAGAGATGTATCCATTCACATCCAGTCCACAGCTCCTCTGTTGAAATCCACAGTTCCTCTGTTGCCGTCCGGTATCATCCAGTCTACAGTATCATTCATAAGTGCTTAGGGACTTTGTAAATAGCTTACTTCTGCTATTGCCTAGTTCTCACTGCTTTGTCTGTCTTGAGTAGGGCTCAGTTCAGTAATATCTGTGGTATGGGGACAGGCTGGCGTGTAGTGTGGAGAGAACAGACTGTTTATGCTACAGAGCTGATGGCTGCTGTCAATGAATAGGACAGGAAATGAGAAAAAAAATCCAGAAAATTACATTGTAGGATTTTTAATGAATTTATTTGCAAATTATGGTGGAAAATAAGTATTTGGTCAATAACAAAAGTTTATCTCAATACTTTTTTATATACCCTTTGTTGGCAACGACAGAGGTCAAACGTTTTCTGTAAGTCTTCACAACGTTTTCACACACTGTTGCTGGCATTTTGGCCCATTCCTCCATGCAGATCTCCTCTAGAGCAGTGATGTTTTGGGGCTGTTGCTGGGCAACACAGACTTTCAACTCCCTCCAAAGATTTTCTATGGGGTTGAGATCTGGAGACTGGCTAGGCCACTCCAGGACCTTGAAATGCTTCTTACGAAGCCACTCCTTCGATGCCCGGGCGGTGTGTTTGGGATCATTGTCATGCTGAAAGACCCAGCCACATTTCATCTTCAATGCCCTTGCTAATGGAAGGAGGTTTTCACTCAAAATCTCACGATACATGGCCCCATTCATTCTTTCCTTTACACGGATCAGTCGTTCTGGTTCCTTTGCAGAAAAAATCTCAAAGCATGATTTTTCCACCCCCATGTTTCACAGTAGGTATGGTGTTCTTTGGATGCAACTCAGCATTCTTTGTCCTCCAAACACGACGAGTTGAGTTTTTACCAAAAAGTTATATTTTGGTTTCATCTGACCATATGACATTCTCCCAATCTTCTTCTGGATCATCCAAATACTCTCTAGCAAACTTCAGACGGGCCTGGACATGTACTGGCTTAAGCAGGGGGACACGTCTGGCACTGCATAATTTGAGTCCCTGGCGGCGTAGTGTGTTACTGATGGTAGGCTTTGTTACTTTGGTCCCAGCTCTCTGCAGGTCATTCACTAGGGGTCCCCTTTGGTTCTGGGATTTTTGCTCACCGTTATTGTGATCATTTTGACCCCACGGGGTGAGATCTTGCGTGGAGCCCCAGATCGAGGGAGATTATCAGTGGTCTTGTATGTCTTCCATTTCCTAATAATTGCTCCCACAGTTGATTTCTTCAAACCAAGATGCTTACCTATTGCAGAGTCAGTCTTCCCAGCCTGGTACAGGTCTACAATTTTGTTTCTGGTGTCCTTTGACAGCTCTTTGGTCTTGGCCATAGTGGAGCTTGGAGTGTGACTGTTTGAGGTTGTGGACGGGTGTCTTTTATACTGATAACAAGTTCAAACAGGTGGCATTAATACAGGTAACGAGTGGAGGACAGAGGAGCCTCTTAAAGAAGTTACAGGTCTGTGAGAGCCAGAAATCTTGCTTGTTTGTAGGTGACCAAATACTTATTTTCCACCCTAACTGGCAAATAAATTCATTAAAAATCCTACAATGTGATTTTCTGGATTTCTTTTTCTCATTTTGTCTGTCATAGTTGAAGTGTACCTATGATGAAAATTACAGGCCTCTCTCATCTTTTTAAGTGGGAGAACTTGCACAATTGGTGGCTGACTAAATACTTTTTTGCCCCACTGTATGACATAACTGAGTGCAGGCAGGCTCAGGGAGCAGGTTCTCTGGGGTTGTCTCCCTCTCGTTTTTTCACTCTCCTATTAGTATCAACATCAACACACAGAGAGAAGCATGCTGTTAGCACAGATCCCCAATCAATGATTCATACTTCCCCCCCTGACTGCACGTCTCAACTTTATACAATGGCAACAGGAGCACTCTCCTCTCCACTGTGGCCTATTGGCTAAATATAGCTGCTGCTGCGGCCCATTGGCTAATAAAAGCTGCCGCTGCTGTGGCCCACTGGCTAATTATAGCTGCTTCTGATGTGGCCCACTGGCTATTTATAGCTGCCACTGCTGTGGCCCACTGGCTAATTATAGTTGCCGCTGCCGCTGTGGCCTAGTGGATAAAAATAGCTGCCGCTGCTGTGGCCCACAGGCTAATTATAGCTGCTGCTGATGTGGGCCACTGGCTATTTATAGCTGCCGCTGCAGTGGCCCACTGGCTAATTATAGCATCCACTGCTGTGGCCCAATGGCTAATTATAGCTGCCTCTGTGGCCCGCTGGCTAATTATAGTTGCTGCTGATGTGGCCTAATTACTATTTATAGCTGCTGCTGTGGCCCACTGGCTAATTATAGCTGTTGCTGATGTGGCCCACTGGCTATTTATAGTTGCCACTGCTGTGGCCCACTGGCTGATTATAGTTGCCGCTGTCGCTGTGGCCTAATGGATAAAAATAGCTGCTGATGCTGTGGCTCACTGGCTAATTATAGCTGTTGCTGATGTGGCCCACTGGCTAATTATAGTTGCCACTGCTGTGGCCCACTGGCTAATTATAGCTGTTGCTGATGTGGCCCACTGGATATTTATAGTTGCCACTGCTGTGGCCCACTGGCTAATTATAGTTGCCGCTGCCGCTGTGGCCTAGTGGATAAAAATAGCTGCTGATGCTGTGGCTCACTGGCTAATTATAGCTGCCGCTACTTTGGCACACTGGCTAATTATAGCATCCACTGCTGTGGCCCAATGGCTAATTATAGCATCCACTGCTGTGGCCCACTGGCTATTTATAGTTGCCACTGCTGTGGCCCACTGGCTAATTATAGTTGCCGCTGCCGCTGTGGCCTAGTGGATAAAAATAGCTGCTGATGCTGTGGCTCACTGGCTAATTATAGCTGCCGCTACTTTGGCACACTGGCCATTTATAGCTGGCGCTGTTGCCCACTGGCCAATTATAGTTGCCGTTGCTGTGACCCAATGGCTAAATATAGCTGCCGCTGCAATGGCCCACTGGCTAATTATAGCATCCACTGCTGTGGCCCACCGGCTAATTATAGTTGCTGCTGATGTGGCCTAATTACTATTTATAGCTGCTGCTGTGGCCCACTGGCTAAATATTGTTGCCGCTGCACTGGACCACTGGTAAATTATAGCTGCCGCTGCTGTGGCCAACTGGCTACTTCAAGCTGCCGTTGTGGCCCACTGGCTACTTCAAGCTGCCGTTGTGGCCCACTGGCTACTTCAAGGTGCCGTTGTGGCCATCTGGCTAATTATAGCTGCCGCTGCAGTGGCCAACTGGCTACTTCAAGCTGCCGTTGTGGCCCACTGGCTACTTCAAGCTGCCGTTGTGGCCATCTGGCTAATTATAGCTGCCGCTGCTGTGGCCCATTGGCTAATTGTAGCTGCAGCTGCTGTGGCCAACTGGCTAATTATAGCTGCTGCTGCTGTGGCCCACTGGCTAATTATAGCTGCCGCTGCTGTGGCCCATTGGTTAATTATAGCTGCCGTTGTGGCCCATTGGTTAATTATAGCTGCCGTTGTGGCCCATTGGTTAATTATAGCTGCCGCTGCTGTGGCCCATTAGCTAATTATAGCTGCCGCTGCTGTGGCCCATTGGCTAATTATAGCTGCCGCTGCTGTGGCCCATTGGTTAATTATAGCTGCCGCTGCTGTGGCCCATTGGTTAATTATAGCTGCCGCTGCTGTGGCCCATTGGTTAATTATAGCTGCCGCTGCTGTGGCCCATTGGTTAATTATAGCTGCCGCTGCTGTGGCCCATTGGTTAATTATAGCTGCCGCTGCTGTGGCCCATTGGTTAATTATAGCTGCCGCTGCTGTGGCCCATTGGTTAATTATAGCTGCCGCTGCTGTGGCCCGCTGGCTATGTATAGCTGCCGCTGCTGTGGCCCATTGGTTAATTATAGCTGCCGCTGCTGTGGCCCATTGGTTAATTATAGCTGCCGCTGCTGTGGCCCGCTGGCTATGTATAGCTGCCGCTGCTGTGGCCCATTGGTTAATTATAGCTGCCGCTGCTGTGGCCCATTGGTTAATTGTAGCTGCCGCTGCTGTGGCCCATTGGTTAATTATAGCTGCCGCTGCTGTGGCCCATTGGCTAATTATAGCTGCCGCTGATGTAGGCCCACTGGCTTATTATAGCTGCCACTGCTGTGGTCCACTGGCTGTTAATAGCTGCCGCTGTTGTCCACTGACTATTTATAGTTGCCGCTGCTGTGGCCCACTGGCTATTTTTAGCTGCTGCTGCTGTGGCCCACTGGCTAATTGTAGCTGCTGCTGCTGTGGCCCACTGGCTATTTACAGCTGCCGCTGTTGTGTACCACTGGCTAATTTTAGTTACCGCCACTGTTGCCCGCTGGCTATTTATAGCTGCCTCTGTGGCCCTCTGGCTAATCATAGCTGCCACTGTGGCCCTCTGGCTAATCATAGCTGCCACTGCTGTAACCCACTGGCTAATTATAGTTGCCGCTGTTGTGGCCCACTGGCTAAATATAGCTGCCACCACTGTGGCCCACTGGCTAATTATAGCTGCCACTGTTGTGTCCCACGGGCTAATTTTAGTTGCCGCCGCTGTGGCCCACCTGCTATTAATAGCTGCCCCTGCTGCTGTGGCCTACTGTCTAATTATAGCTGCTGCTGATGTGGCCCACTGGCCAATTAGAGCTGCCACTGCTGTGGCCCACTGGTTAATTCTAGATGCTGCTGCTGTGGCCATCTGGCTATGTATAGCTGCCGCTGTGGCCTGCTGGCTAATTATAGCTGCCTCTGTGGCCCACTTGCTAATTATAGCTGCCACTGCTGTGACTGACTGGCTATTTATAGCTCCCGCTGCTGTGGCCCACTGGCTAATTGTACCTGCTGCTGTGGCCCACTGGCTAATTGTAGCTTCCGCAGCTGTGGCTGACTGGCTAATTATAGCTGCCAGGGAGGGAGGGGTGGGAGGGTAGGGGGTTGTGAACCAGAACATCTGTTTGTTGTGGTAAGAGAGGGCCTCCAGATGACAGATGTTGTCATAGCCCCTGGATGCAGGGAGTAGATGAGTTGGGATGAGAGGGAGAGAAAGACGGTGTTTACTCGGGTATCCATTTTACCCCTGGTGATTATTAGTCCTGGCAAAAAAGGTTTTAATTTATTACAACAAATGCACACTCATCTACATTATAGTTTATAGTATACTTTCTCTCCCCCCTCTCTCTTTCTCTCCCTGTATTCCTCTGGGTCCTTCTCTTCCTGCCTCCCTTTGTCTTGCACTCACATCTCATGATCCTATAGGCTGAAACACATAAGTTTGTGTAGTAACAGTGTTAACCTAAGTGTCAGTCCAGTTGCGAGACAGAGGCTGTACTGGGGTGAGGGGGATTAGGCTTGGAGAGGTGTCTCAATCTTATCCCTCCCTCTGTAGTTCACACTGCCCTCTTCCCAATGGCAGGCTGGCTGTGTGATGAGGGGAGAGCCATGGGAAGGGACAGATTGATCAGGCACAGCTGCCCCCTGTGCTTCTCAGTAGTGAAGCATCTCTCACGGCCAGTCCATGTGTTTTTTTTTATTACAAAAAAAAATATATGGTTTTCATGTGTTTGATGCTCCATTCCAGCCATTATTATTAACCTTCCTCTCCTCAGCAGCCTCCACTGTCACTACTGTAGATTACTCTGGATAAGAGTGACTGCTAAATAAGTAAAATGTAAAATGTAAATGTAAAGTTCTGTAACTTTACAGGAAACATAATGGTACTGTAACTGCCAAAATAAAAGAAACACTTGGGCAAATGGATTGAAAGAAGGTGCTTCCACACAGGTGTGGTTCCTGAGTTAATTAAGCAATTAACATCCCATCATGCTTAGGGTCATGTATAAAATTGTCCAGTTGCCCATTATTTTGGCTACCATGGCTAGAGGAAGAGATCTCAGTGTCTTTGAAAGAGGGGTCTCAAATGAGAATAGGGGGTTTAAAGTGTGTGTGTGTGTGTGTGTGTGTGTGTGTGTGTGTGTGTGTGTGTGTGTGTGTTTGTGTGTGTGTGGGTGTTTCTCAGTCACCAGATCTCAACCCAATGAACACTTATGGGAGATTCTGGAGTGACGCCTGAGACAGCGTATTCCACCACCTTCAACAAAACACCAAATTATGTAATTTCTCATGGAAAAATGGTGTCCCTCCAATAGAGTTCCAGACACTTGTAGAATCTATGCCAAGGTGCATTGAAGCTGTTCTGGTGGCTCGTGGTGGCCCAATGCCCTGTTAATTAACTTCTTCGGGCTAGGAGACAGTATTTGAAGTTTGGATGAATGAGGTGCCCAAAGTAAACTGCCTGTTACTCAGGCCCAGAAGCTAGGATATGCATATAATTGGTTTGGTAGTATTGGATATAAAACAAACACTCTAAAGTTTCCAAAACTGTTAAAATAATGTCTGTGAGTATAACAGAACTGATATGGCAGGCGAAAACCAGAGGACAATCCATCCAGATTTTTTATTTTTCTTCAGCTCACCACTGATTACAATGGCTGGGAATGGGAATGTAAAAGGAATACCTCCCAGATTGCAGTTCCTAGGGCTTCCACTAGATGTCAACAGTCTTTAGAAAGATTTTCAGGCTTATTCTTTGAAAAATGAGCTAGAATTTGTATTTTTTCTAAGTGGTTCCCATTTTGGCTGCACTGTTTGTTGCGTGTTCCGGTGAGGGTGCGGACTTCATTATTTATCTCCGGTAATGGTCTCCGGTATTCTCCATCTTAAATGTAATTGTTTATTTACATATTAGGGTACCTGAGGATTGATTAGGAACGTTGTTTAATATGTTTGGAAGAAGTTTATTGGTAATTACGGGATTCATTTGTTTGCATTTTGAATCAGGGAAACCGGTGGATTACTGAGTCAAGTGCACCAATGAAACGGACTTTTTTGGGATATAAAGAAGGACTTTATCGAACAAAAGGACGATTTGTTATGTAGCTGGGACCCTTGTGATTGCAACCAGATGAAGATCTTCAAAGGTAAGTGATTTATTTTATCGCTATTTCTGACTTTTGTGACGCATCTGCTTGGTTGGAAATGTATGTAATGCTTTTGTGTGCGGGACGCTGTCCGCATGGTGTGCTTTTGCCATGAAGCCTTTTTGAAATCTGACAAAGTGGCTGGATTAACAAGAAGTTAAGCTTTTAACTGATTTATAACACTTGTATTTTCATGAATGTTTAATATAACGATTTTTGTCATTTGAATTTCGCACTCTGCAATTTCACCGGATGTTGGCCAGGTGGGACGGTAGCGTCCCAATGATCCGCAAGAAGAACAACACTACGTTGTTGTTTCCTTTATTTTGGCAGTTACTTGTATTAAATTACATACATACTGTACAGCTGAGTATAACTATTGTCCCAATCTATGTACAGTACAGTCCAATAACCACTCCAGGATGTACAGTACAGTAACTACTCCAGGAATAGCCAGACAGAGTAGTGTACTACTGTCTGAAAGCTCTCCCCTCCCATCCCCACGTCTGGACAGGAGTTGCTCGACTAATCTCAGGATTAAAGGGTGTGTTTTAGAATCTGTTTTTAACCTACTATAAAGTTGCGCGCCACATCGAGCAGCAGAGTAAGTGAGTAGCCAGAGCCTTGGCACGCTGGTAATCCACAATGACTTTCAGCTGGCTAATCACAGGCCGGCCTGGCGGAGAGTGAAGGCCAGAGGCCAATCAGTGAGGCCGCTGGGGTGAGGAGAGTCTTTGGCCGGAGGACTACTTAGCCTTATCTAGGGGGGTCATAAGAGTATTGCGGAAGGAGCATGTGGCTGGGTTTTTCAGGTATAGGGGAAAGCTAGAGTGTAGGCTTTAGTGAGAGAGAGATGCTCTGTACCCTGTACCCGGAGTGGCAGGTGGTTAATGGAAACGTGGGTGGATGAAGCTTTCCAATTACCATGCTATTGTGGGCGCAAATACAATTACATTTAGCATATGTCTGTGTAACAGCGGATTAGGATCGGCTCTGGACCATGGTGCTGCTGTTGTGGCCCTAATTCCTCTGCCAGCAAGATATTGACTTTGAACTTACCACCTTCGAGCCCAGTGTTAATGTTCATTATCATCCACATATTCCCTGTCCATAGTGCCCTAAAGAGGCAAACTGGGATTCAAACAACAACAAATAGTTGACCCCACCACTTTTTTGGTAAACAGAGGTGGGATAGCCAATGCATGTTTCATTTTGGGGGCTCCCGGGTGGAGCAGCGGTCTCAGTGCTAGAGGAGTGACTACAGACCTTGGTTCGATTCCAGGCTGTATCACAACCAGCTGTGATTGGGAGTCCCAGAGGGCGGCGCAGAATTGGCCCAGCGTTGTCCGGGATTGGCCGGGGTAGGCAGTCATTGTAAAGACAGAGCTATGGATGCAAGGAGATTATAGTTTAACCATGTTTTGAAGCTTTAGAGTGTTTGTTTACACTCACATTGTTACAGACAATGGAGTAAATAAAACAAACTTATATTTTGGGTTGTGAGGGAGTAAGAACTAATTGGATGAGGCATTTATGAAGATATATTCATCAATGATCAATTGCTATAAATCAGTCTTTTAAAAATGTTTTACAAATTGTACCCAATTGCAGATTGCCAATTGCAGACTTACTTTTTGGAGTGAAATGTTCCTTTAACCAATGGTCTGGGGAGTAAACTGGCTGCTGAGACCTAGAAAAGGGTGCAACGATTTCATTGGAGATTGTACTGAATGAGTGTATTAATGGTTCTGCCAGACACTCTTGCTACTTCTCTGTTCCTACCTGTACCTAATCTTCTGCCATCACAGCCCTTTCAGATCAGCCAGCCACAGTGGCAGTCACCGGTCACCCTGACATGTCTCTCTGACCGCTCAGCCTGACCCTGTAAGTAGCCAGCACTGAATCGGAGCTCTCACTGTCCCCGAAATGGCTTATTGGTTCCTGTGAAGAGGGGGAAGTTATTAATAATGTGCCCTTGCCTGCTGGTTTGTCACAGCGGTTTGGGTGACTATGCTTCCTGTCAATTCACACTCAGAGCCCGAATGGTTCATAGTATTGGTTGTTCTGAGGACATGGAGGGACTAGGTCTAATCTGGATCTGTTTTCAAAAATAGGCTACATCTGTCTGCACAAGATGTAATTGTAGTTGGAAATGTATTTAATGACCTGACATGTCATGCTAATGCAAAAGCAGTCTGAATGTACCTCTCAGTAATTCCTCTCCTGTCTGTCTATACAGGAGTCAGTTATACCTCTCCTGTCTGTCTATACAGGAGTCAGTTATACCTCTCCTGTCTGTCTATACAGGAGTCAGTAATTCCTCTCCTGTCTGTCTATACAGGAGTCAGTAATTCCTCTCCTGTCTGTCTATACAGGAGTCAGTTATACCTCTCCTGTCTGTCTATACAGGAGTCAGTTATACCTCTCCTGTCTGTCTATACAGGAGTCAGTAATTCCTCTGCTGTCTGTCTATACAGGAGTCAGTAATTCCTCTCCTGTCTGTCTATACAGGAGTCAGTTATACCTCTCCTGTCTGTCTATACAGGAGTCAGTAATTCCTCTCCTGTCTGTCTATACAGGAGTCAGTAATTCCTCTCCTGTCTGTCTATACAGGAGTCAGTTATACCTCTCCTTGTCTGTCTATACAGGAGTCAGTAATTCCTCTGCTGTCTGTCTATACAGGAGTCAGTTATACCTCTCCTGTCTGTCTATACAGGAGTTAGTAATTCCTCTCCTGTCTGTCTATACAGGAGTCAGTTATACCTCTCCTTGTCTGTCTATACAGGAGTCAGTAATTCCTCTGCTGTCTGTCTATACAGGAGTCAGTTATACCTCTCCTGTCTGTCTATACAGGAGTCAGTAATACCTCTCCTGTCTGTCTATACTTCAAGTCAATCACACTTCTGTGAAATCAAACTGTACACTTAGGAAGCAACACTGATTGACAATAAATTTCACATGCTGTTGTGCAAATGGAATAGACAACAGGTGGAAATTATAGGCAATTAGCAAGACACCCCCAATAAAGGAGTGGTTCTCTGCAGGTGGTGACCACAGACCACTTCTCAGTTCCTATGCTTCCTGGCTGATGTTTTGGTCACTTTTGAATGCTAGCGGTGCTTTCATTCTAGTGGTAGCATGAGACGGAGTCTACAACGCACACGCACAAGTGGCTCAGGTAGTGGCTCTGATTTGATTTGATTTGATTTGATTTTAGTGCAGCTCATCCAGGATGGCACATCAATGCTAGCTGTCGCAAGAAGGTTGCTGTGTCTGTCAGCGTAGTGTCCAGAGCATGGAGACGCTACCAGGAGACAGGCCAGTACATCAGGAGACGTGGAGGAGGCCATAGGAGGGCAACAACCCAGCAGCAGGACCGCTACCTCCGCCTTTGCGCAAGGAGGAGCAGGAGGAGCACTGCCAGAGCCCTGCAAAATGACCTCCAGCAGGCCACAAATGTGCATGTGTCTGCTCAAACGGTCAGAAACGGACTCCATGAGGGTGGTATGAAGGCCCGACGTCCACAGGTGGGGGTTGTGCTTACAGCCCAACACCGTGCACGACGTTTGGCATTTGCCAGAGAACACCAAGATTGGCAAATTCGCCACTGGCACCCTGTGATCTTCACAGATGAAAGCAGGTTCACACTGAGCACATGTGACAGACGTGACAGAGTCTGGAGACGCCGTGGAGAACGTTCTGCTGCCTGCAACATCCTCCAGCATGACCGGTTTGGCGGTGGGTCAGTCATGGTGTGGGGTGGCATTTCTTTGGGGGGCCTCCATGTGCTCGCCAGAGGTAGCCTGACTGCCATTAGGTACCGAGATGAGATCCTCAGACCCCTTGTGAGACCATATGCTGGTGCGGTTGGCCCTGGGTTCCTCCTAATGCAAGACCATGCTAGAACTCATGTGGCTGGAGTGTGTCAGCAGTTCCTGCAAGAGGAAGGCATTGATGCTATGGACTGGCCCGCCCGTTCCCCAGACCTGAATCCATTTGAGCACATCTGGGCCATCATGTCTCGCTCCATCCACCAACGCCACGTTGCACCACAGACTGTCCAGGAGTTGGCGGATGCTTTAGTCCAGGTCTGGGAGGAGATCCCTCAGGAGACCATCCGCCACCTCATCAGGAGCATGCCCAGGTGTTGTAGGGAGGTCATACAGGCACGTGGAGGCCACACACACTACTGAGCCTCATTTTGACTTGTTTTAAGGACATTACATCAAAGTTGGATCAGCCTGTAGTGTGGTTTTCCACTTTAATTTTGAGTGTGACTACAACTCCAGACATCCATGGGTTGATAAATTTGATTTCCATTGATAATTTTTGTGTGGTTTTGTTGTCAACGCATTCAACTATGTAAAGAAAAAAGTATTTAATAAGAATATTTCATTCATTCAGATCTAGGATGTGTTATTTTAGTGTTCCCTTTATTTTTTTGAACAGTGTATGTAAAATAGAAAACAATGAGAGTGTAATTTCCACAAATTTGTAACCCTCATTGAAGGTTTCAAAGACCTCTTTTTTTTTTTTTTTTACCTTTATTTAACCAGGCAAGTCAGTTAAGAACACATTCTTACATTTACATTTAAGTCATTTAGCAGACGCTCTTATCCAGAGCGACTTACAAATTGGTGCGTTCACCTTATGACATCCAGTGGAACAGCCACTTTACAATAGTGCATCTAAATCTTTTAAGGGGGTGAGAAGGATTACTTTATCCTATCCTAGGTATTCCTTAAAGAGGTGGGGTTTCAGGTGTCTCCGGAAGGTGGTGATTGACTCCGCTGTCCTGGCGTCGTGAGGGAGTTTGTTCCACCATTGGGGGGCCAGAGCAGCGAACAGTTTTGACTGGGCTGAGCGGGAACTGTACTTCCTCAGTGGTAGGGAGGCGAGCAGGCCAGAGGTGGATGAACGCAGTGCCCTTGTTTGGGTGTAGGGCCTGATCAGAGCCTGGAGGTACTGAGGTGCCGTTCCCCTCACAGCTCCGTAGGCAAGCACCATGGTCTTGTAGCGGATGCGAGCTTCAACTGGAAGCCAGTGGAGAGAGCGGAGGAGCGGGGTGACGTGAGAGAACTTGGGAAGGTTGAACACCAGACGGGCTGCGGCGTTCTGGATGAGTTGTAGGGGTTTAATGGCACAGGCAGGGAGCCCAGCCAACAGCGAGTTGCAGTAATCCAGACGGGAGATGACAAGTGCCTGGATTAGGACCTGCGCCGCTTCCTGTGTGAGGCAGGGTCATACTCTGCGGATGTTGTAGAGCATGAACCTACAGGAACGGGCCACCGCCTTGATGTTAGTTGAGAACGACAGGGTGTTGTCCAGGATCACGCCAAGGTTCTTAGCGCTCTGGGTGGAGGACACAGTGGAGTTGTCAACCGTGATGGCGAGATCATGGAACGGGCAGTCCTTCCCCGGTAGGAAGAGCAGCTCCGTCTTGCCGAGGTTCAGATTGAGATGGTGATCCGTCATCCACACTGATATGTCTGCCAGACATGCAGAGATGCGATTCGCCACCTGGTCATCAGAAGGGGGAAAGGAGAAGATTAATTGTGTGTTGTCTGCATAGCAATGATAGGAGAGACCATGTGAGGTTATGACAGAGCCAAGTGACTTGATGTATAGCGAGAATAGGAGAGGGCCTAGAACAGAGCCCTGGGGGACACCAGTGGTGAGAGCACGTGGTGAGGAGACGGATTCTCGCCACGCCACCTGGTAGGAGCGACCTGTCAGGTAGGACGCAATCCAAGCGTGGGCCGCGCTGGAGATGCCCAACTCGGAGAGGGTGGAGAGGAGGATCTGATGGTTCACAGTATCGAAGGCAGCCGATAGGTCTAGAAGGATGAGAGCAGAGGAGAGAGAGTTAGCTTTAGCAGTGCGGAGCGCCTCCGTGATACAGAGAAGAGCAGTCTCAGTTGAATGACTAGTCTTGAAACCTGACTGATTTGGATCAAGAAGGTCATTCTGAGAGAGATAGCGGGAGACCTGGCCAAGGACGGCACGTTCAAGGGTTTTGGAGAGAAAAGAAAGAAGGGACACTGGTCTGTAGTTGTTGACATCGGAGGGATCGAGTGTAGGTTTTTTCAGAAGGGGTGCAACTCTCGCTCTCTTGAAGACGGAAGGGACGTAGCCAGCGGTCAGGGATGAGTTGATGAGCGAGGTGAGGTAAGGGAGAAGGTCACCGGAAATGGTCTGGAGAAGAGAGGAGGGGATAGGGTTAAGCGGGCAGGTTGTTGGGCGGCCGGCCGTCACAAGACGTGAGATTTCATCTGGAGAGAGAGGGGAGAAAGAAGTCAGAGCACAGGGTAGGGCAGTGTGAGCAGAACCAGCGATGTCGTTTGACTTAGCAAACGAGGATCGGATGTCGTCGACCTTCTTTTCAAAATGGTTGACGAAGTCATCTGCAGAGAGGGAGGAGGGGTGGAGGGGGAGGGGATTCAGGAGGGAGGAGAAGGTGGCAAAGAGCTTCCTAGGGTTAGAGGCAGATGCTTGGAATTTAGAGTGGTAGAAAGTGGCTTTAGCAGCAGCGACAGAAGAGGAAAATGTAGAGAGGAGGGAGTGAAAGGATGCCAGGTCCGCAGGGAGGCGAGTTTTCCTCCATTTCCGCTCGGCTGCCCGGAGCCCTGTTCTGTGAGCTCGCAATGAGTCGTCGAGCCACGGAGCGGGAGGGGAGGACCGAGCCGGCCTGGAGGATAGGGGACATAGAGAGTCAAAGGATGCAGAAAGGGAGGAGAGGAGGGTTGAGGAGGCAGAATCAGGAGATAGGTTGGAGAAGGTTTGAGCAGAGGGAAGAGATGATAGGATGAAGAGGAGAGAGTAGCGGGGAGAGAGAGCGAAGGTTGGGACGGCGCGATACCATCCAGTAGGGGCAGTGTGGGAAGTGTTGGATGAGAGCGAGAGGGAAAAGGATACAAGGTAGTGGTCGGAGACTTGGAGGGGAGTTGCAATGAGGTTAGTGGAAGAACAGCATCTAGTAAAGATGAGGTCGAGCGTATTGCCTGCCTTGTGAGTAGGGGGAAGGTGAGATGGAGAGGTCAAAAGAGGAGAGGAGTGGAAAGAAGGAGGCAGAGAGGAATGAGTCAAAGGTAGACGTGGGGAGGTTAAAGTCGCCCAGAACTGTGAGAGGTGAGCCGTCCTCAGGAAAGGAGCTTATCAAGGCATCAAGCTCATTGATGAACTCTCCGAGGGAACCTGGAGGGCGATAAATGATAAGGATGTTAAGCTTGAAAGGGCTGGTAACTGTGACAGCATGGAATTCAAAGGAGGCGATAGACAGATGGGTAAGGGGAGAAAGAGAGAATGACCACTTGGGAGAGATGAGGATCCCGGTGCCACCACCCCGCTGACCAGAAGCTCTCGGGGTGTGCGAGAACACGTGGGCGGACGAAGAGAGAGCAGTAGGAGTAGCAGTGTTATCTGTGGTGATCCATGTTTCCGTCAGTGCCAGAAGTCGAGGGACTGGAGGGAGGCATAGGCTGAGATGAACTCTGCCTTGTTGGCCGCAGATCGGCAGTTCCAGAGGCTACCGGAGACCTGGAACTCCACGTGGGTCGTGCGCGCTGGGACTACCAGATTAGGGTGGCCGCGGCCACGCGGTGTGGAGCGTTTGTATGGTCTGTGCAGAGAGGAGAGAACAGGGATAGACAGACACATAGTTGACAGGCTACAGAAGAGGCTACGCTAATGCAAAGGAGATTGGAATGACAAGTGGACTACACGTCTCGAATGTTCAGAAAGTTGAGCTTACGTAGCAAGAATCTTATTGACTAAAATGATTAAAAATGATACAGTACTGCTGAAGTAGGCTAGCTGGCAGTGGCTGCGTTGTTGACTTTGTAGGCTAGCTGGCAGTGGCTGCGTTGTTGATTCGGGGCTAGCTGGCTAGCTAGCAGTGTTGATTACGTTACGTTGCGTTAAAGAACGACAATAGCTGTCTAGGTAACCTAGAAAATCGCTCTAGACTACACAATTATCTTTGATACAGAGACGGCTATGTAGCTAGCTATGTAGCTAGCTACGATCAAACAAATCAAACCGTTGTACTGTAATGAAATGAAATGAAAATGTGATACTACCTGTGGAGCGAGGCGGAATGCGACCGGGTTGTTGAGTTCTAATCGGTAGATCGCGTTGGCTAGCTGTTGGCTAGCTAGCAGTGTCTCCTACGTTAAGGACGACAAATAGCTGGCTGCGTTGTTGATTCAGGGGCTAGCTGGCTAGCTAGCTAGCAGTGTTGATTACGTTACGTTGCGTTAAAAGAACGACAATAGCTGGCTAGGTAACCTAGAAAATCGCTCTAGACTACACAATTATCTACACAATTATCTTTGATACAGAGACGGCTATGTAGCTAGCTATGTAGACGGTGGGCGTTAGCTAGCTGGCTAGCTGCTGGGCAGATACGTTAGGACGACGAAATACGATAATTACGCAATTATCTTTGATACAAAGACGGCTATGTAGCTAGCTAAGAAGAAATTGCTAAGATTAGACAAATCAAACCGTTGTACTATAATGAAATGTAATGAAATGTAATGAAAAGTTATACTACCTGCAGACCGAAGTGCAGACCGAAGTGCGGATGCGACTGCTCGCTCCAATCCGACTGTTTAATTTCAATGACGGCCTGGGAACAGTGGGTTAACTGCCTGTTCAGGGGCAGAACGACAAATTTGTACCTTGTCAGCTCGGGGGTTTGAACTCGCAACCTTCCGGTTACGCAGAGAACATTGAGTTGCTGCCTGCCATAAGATGAGGGACAGTGTCTGACAAACCAATCAACCTGCACATTTCCTCTACTGTATGCTTATTGTTCAATGTTTGGTTATTTTGACCCTTGGTTATTGTTGTTACTGTTGTCCCAGTGACAATTTTGATTCTTATTATTTTATTATTGTATATCTCCAAATTAAGCTTTGGCAGTATGTACATTGTTACATCATGCCACTAAAGCAAATTTAATTGAATTGAAAAATGTAATTGAGAGGGATGGGGAGAGAGAGAAATAAGAGATGGAGGGATGGGGAAAGAGAGAGGGATGGAGAATGAGAGAGAGAGGGGTGGAGGTGAGAGAGAGAGGGGTGGAGGTGAGAGAGAGAGGGGGATGGGGTGAGAGAGAGAGAGAGAGAGAGGGATTGGGAGAGAGAGGGATGGGGAGAGAGAGAGGGATGGGGAGAGAGCGAGGGATGGGGTGAGAGAGAGAGAGGGATGGGGGAGAGAGAGAGGGATGGGGAGAGAGCGAGGGATGGGGTGAGAGAGCGCGATGGGGTGAGAGAGTGAGGGATGGGGTGGGACAGAGAGAGAGAGGGATGGGGAGAGAGAGGGATGGGGGAGAGAGAGAGAGGGATGGGGAGAGAGTGAGGGATGGGGTGAGAGAGAGAGAGCGATGGGGTGGGACAGAGAGAGAGAGAGGGATGGGGAGAGACAGAGGGATGGGGGAGAGACAGAGGGATGGGGGAGAGAGAGAGACAGAGGGATGGGGAGAGAGAGAGACAGAGGGATGGGGGGAGAGAGACAGAGGGATGGGGAGAGAGAGAGAGGGATGGGGGAGAGAGAGAGGGATGGGGGAGAGAGAGGGATGGGGGAGAGACAGAGGGATGGGGGAGAGAGAGAGACAGAGGGATGGGGGAGAGAGAGAGACAGAGGGATGGGGGAGAGAGAGCCAGAGGGATGGGGGAGAGAGAGTGGGGATGGTTGCACATGCAATAAATGACTAGATAAGCAGCCTGGCTCTTATTCACACTGGATGCTCCAGAGATTCTGGCTGGCAGACTTCCTCTCCTCTGCATCCATCACCGCCTCCTCTCTCCTTCTGTTTAAGTCGGAGTTATGGCAATCAGATGAAATGGGTTCACTTCAAATAGACACCATGTGAAAGTGGAATGGAACTCAAACTGTATACTGTAGATGTGGTGAGTGGTGGTTTGACTGGGTCTACAGTTGTAGTTTGTAGGGTGTTCTGCATTGGGATGTTGCACAGCTGCCTATTCAGGTACCAGATAGCAGTCTGTCACTGTAGAGATTTGTAGGAGACAAATGTAGGATATCCACATAGGTGTTGTAAGCTGAAGATCACACACACACTCTTTCTTCCTGTCTCTCAAAGAAGTTGCTGTTTCTATGTCATAAACCCAGAAGCATACAGGCCAAACACAGAGGGACAGGGTAGGTCAGAAACCATTCTATACTGCTTTACTGCCTGCCTGTACTACTGCCCTCCATGCAGGGTAGGTCAGAAACCATTCTATACTGATTTACTGCCTGCCTGTACTACTGCCCTCCATGCAGGGTAGGTCAGAAACCATTCTATACTGATTTACTGCCTGCCTGTACTACTGCCCTCCATGCAGGGTAGGTCAGAAACCATTCTATACTGATTTACTGCCTGCCTGTACTACTGCCCTCCATGCAGGGTAGGTCAGAAACCATTCTATACTGATTTACTGCCTGCCTGTACTACTGCCCTCCATGCAGGGTAGGTCAGAAACCATTCTATACTGATTTACTGCCTGCCTGAACTCCTGGACAGATAGACAGACAGACAGACATTGGAGATGTGCCACCCCTGGGGAACTGGGTGGGTGTAGTTGTTGTGACAGACACAGACAGAGAGAGCATCTCCTCCAAAGAGTTTAGAAAATGGATGCAGATGTAGAACATGACCAGTAGGCTGTGTGTCCGGGCTGTATAGTAGATGTAGGACATGACCAGTAGGCTGTGTTTCCGGGCTGTATAGTAGATGTAGGACATGACCAGTAAGTAGGCTGTGTGTCCGGGCTGTGTAGTAGATGTAGAACATGGCCAGTAGGCTGTGTGTCCGGGCTGTATAGTAGATGTAGGACATGACCAGTAGGCTGTGTTTCCGGGCTGTATAGTAGATGTAGAACATGACCAGTAGGCTGTATCCGGGTTGTATAGTAGATGTAGAACATGACCAGTAGGCTCTGTGTTTCCGGGCTGTATAGTAGATGTAGGACATGACCAGTAGGCTCTGTGTTTCCGGGCTGTATAGTAGATGTAGAACATGACCAGTAGGATGTGTGTCCGGGCTGTATAGTAGATGTAGAACATGACCAGTAGGCTGTGTCCGGGCTGTATAGTAGATGTAGAACATGACCAGTAGGCTGTGTCCGGGCTGTATAGTAGATGTAGGAGATGACCAGTAGGCTCTGTGTTTCCAGGCTGTATAGTAGATGTAGGACATGACCAGTAGGCTGTGTGTTTCCGGGCTGTATAGTAGATGTAGGACATGACCAGTAGGCTGTGTGTCCGGGTTGTATAGTAGATGTAGAACATGACCAGTAGGCTGTGTCCGGGCTGTATAGTAGATGTAGAACATGACCAGTAGGCTGTGTGTCCGGGCTGTATAGTAGATGTAGAACATGACCAGTAGGCTGTGTCCGGGCTGTATAGTAGATGTAGGAGATGACCAGTAGGCTCTGTGTTTCCAGGCTTTATAGTAGATGTAGAACATGACCAGTAGGCTCTGTGTTTCCGGGCTGTATAGTAGATGTAGAACATGACCAGTAGGCTCTGTGTTTCCGGGCTGTATAGTAGATGTAGGACATGACCAGTAGGCTCTGTGTTTCCGGGCTGTATAGTAGATGTAGGACATGACCAGTAGGCTGTGTGTTTCCGGGCTGTATAGTAGATGTAGAACATGACCAGTAGGCTCTGTGTTTCCGGGCTGTATAGTAGATGTAGGACATGACCAGTAGGCTCTGTGTTTCCGGGCTGTATAGTAGATGTAGGACATGACCAGTAGGCTGTGTGTCCGGGCTGTATAGTAGATGTAGAACATGACCAGTAGGCTGTGTGTCCGGGCTGTATAGTAGATGTAGGACATGACCAGTAGGCTCTGTGTTTCCGGGCTGTATAGTAGATGTAGAACATGACCAGTAGGCTGTGTGTCCGGGCTGTATAGTAGATGTAGAACATGACCAGTAGGCTGTGTCCAGGCTGTATAGTAGATGTAGGACATGACCAGTAGGCTGTGTGTCTTGGCTGTATAGGCCGTACATCATTTTCCCATGGGAATATAACCCCAGGACCATGTTTATGACATTGCTACTGATGTAGGCTAGTTCATTTGACTCATTAAAGTAACACCACGGTCTGCTTTCATTCAGTCTGAGTTAAGCTGAGCTGAATGTTAAGTTGTAAACGGAAGAATCTATGCACAGAACAATAAATTAACATAATAAAATATAATGAACAAATGTGTCTGTTTAAACTAGAGATCTGTGTTATTGTGTGGGCTACATCTCAGTCTACTGCATCCACCTTATGCATCCCCCTAGACACTATACTAAAATATCCTGATCTCCTAGACTTAGGTGAGACACTATACTAAAATATCCTGAACTCCTAGACTTAGGACAGACACTATACTAAAATATCCTGATCTCCTAGACTTAGGACAGACACTATACTAAAATATCCTGATCTCCTAGACTTAGGACAGACACTATACTAAACTATCCTGATCTCCTAGACTTAGGACAGACACTATACTAAAATATCCTGATCTCCTAGACATAGGACAGACACTATACTAAACTATCCTGATCTCCTAGACTTAGGACAGACACTATACTAAACTATATCCTAGACTTAGGACAGACACTATACTAAAATATCCTGATCTCCTAGACATAGGACAGACACTATACTAAAATATCCTGATCTCCTAGACTTAGGACAGACACTATACTAAAATATCCTGATCTCCTAGACTTAGGACAGACACTATACTAAAATATCCTGATCTCCTAGACTTAGGACAGACACTATACTAAAATATCCTGATCTCCTAGACTTAGGTGAGACACTATACTAAAATATCCTGAACTCCTAGACTTAGGACAGACACTATACTAAAATATCCTGATCTCCTAGACTTAGGACAGACACTATACTAAACTATCCTGATCTCCTAGACTTAGGACAGACACTATACTAAAATATCCTGATCTCCTAGACTTAGGACAGACACTATACTAAAATATCCTGAACTCCTAGACTTAGGACAGACACTATACTAAAATATCCTGATCTCCTAGACTTAGGACAGACACTATACTAAAATATCCTGATCTCCTAGACTTAGGACAGACACTATACTAAACTATCCTGATCTCCTAGACTTAGGACAGACACTATACTAAAATATCCTGATCTCCTAGACATAGGACAGACACTATACTAAACTATCCTGATCTCCTAGACTTAGGACAGACACTATACTAAACTATCCTGATCTCCTAGACTTAGGACAGACACTATACTAAAATATCCTGATCTCCTAGACATAGGACAGACACTATACTAAAATATCCTGATCTCCTAGACTTAGGACAGACACTATACTAAAATATCCTGATCTCCTAGACTTAGGACAGACACTATACTAAAATATCCTGATCTCCTAGACTTAGGACAGACACTATACTAAAATATCCTGATCTCCTAGACTTAGGACAGACACTATACTAAAATATCCTGATCTCCTAGACTTAGGACAGACACTATACTAAAATATCCTGATCTCCTAGACTTAGGACAGACACTATACTAAAATATCCTGAACTCCTAGACTTAGGTGAGACACTATACTAAAATATCCTGATCTCCTTGACATAGGACAGACACTATACTAAAATATCCTGATCTCCTAGACTTAGGTGAGACACTATACTAAAATATCCTGAACTCCTAGACTTAGGACAGACACTATACTAAAATATCCTGATCTCCTAGACTTAGGACAGACACTATACTAAACTATCCTGATCTCCTAGACTTAGGACAGACACTATACTAAAATATCTAGACTGATCTCCTAGACTTAGGACAGACACTATACTAAAATATCTAGACTGAACTCCTAGACTTAGGACAGACACTATACTAAAATATCCTGATCTCCTAGACTTAGGACAGACACTATACTAAACTATCCTGATCTCCTAGACTTAGGACAGACACTATACTAAAATATCCTGATCTCCTAGACTTAGGACAGACACTATACTAAAATATCCTGATCTCCTAGACTTAGGACAGACACTATACTAAAATATCTCCTAGACTTAGGACAGACACTATACTGATCTCCTAGACTTAGGACAGACACTATACTAAAATATCCTGATCTCCTAGACTTAGGACAGACACTATACTAAACTATCCTGATCTCCTAGACTTAGGACAGACACTATACTAAAATATCCTGATCTCCTAGACTTAGGACAGACACTATACTAAAATATCCTGATCTCCTAGACTTAGGACAGACACTATACTAAAATATCCTGATCTCCTAGACTTAGGACAGACACTATACTAAAATATCCTGATCTCCTAGACTTAGGACAGACACTATACTAAAATATCCTGATCTCCTAGACTTAGGACAGACACTATACTAAAATATCCTGATCTCCTAGACTTAGGACAGACACTATACTAAAATATCCTGATCTCCTAGACTTAGGACAGACACTATACTAAAATATCCTGATCTCCTAGACTTAGGACAGACACTATACTAAAATATCCTGATCTCTAGACTTAGGACAGATCTCCTGAGACTTAGGACAGACACTATACTAAAATATCCTGATCTCCTAGACTTAGGACAGACACTATACTAAAATATCCTGATCTCCTAGACTTAGGACAGACACTATACTAAAATATCCTGAACTCCTAGACTTAGGTGAGACACTATACTAAAATATCCTGATCTCCTTGACATAGGACAGACACTATACTAAAATATCCTGATCTCCTAGACTTAGGTGAGACACTATACTAAAATATCCTGAACTCCTAGACTTAGGACAGACACTATACTAAAATATCCTGATCTCCTAGACTTAGGACAGACACTATACTAAAATATCCTGACTCCTAGACTTAGGACAGACACTATACTAAAATATCCTGATCTCCTAGACTTAGGACAGACACTATACTAAAATATCCTGATCTCCTAGACTTAGGACAGACACTATACTAAAATATCCTGAACTCCTAGACTTAGGACAGACACTATACTAAAATATCCTGATCTCCTAGACTTAGGACAGACACTATACTAAAATATCCTGATCTCCTAGACTTAGGACAGACACTATACTAAAATATCCTGATCTCCTAGACTTAGGACAGACACTATACTAAAATATCCTGATCTCCTAGACTTAGGACAGACACTATACTAAAATATCCTGATCTCCTAGACTTAGGACAGACACTATACTAAAATATCCTGATCTCCTAGACTTAGGACAGACACTATACTAAAATATCCTGATCTCCTAGACTTAGGACAGACACTAGACTTACTAAAATATCCTGATCTCCTAGACTTAGGACAGACACTATACTAAAATATCCTGATCTCCTAGACTTAGGACAGACACTATACTAAAATATCCTGATCTCCTAGACTTAGGACAGACACTATACTAAAATATCCTGATCTCCTAGACTTAGGACAGACACTATACTAAAATATCCTGATCTTAGGACAGACACTATACTAGACTTAGGACAGACACTATACTAAAATATCCTGATCTCCTAGACTTAGGACAGACACTATACTAAAATATCCTGATCTCCTAGACTTAGGACAGACACTATACTAAAATATCCTGATCTCCTTGACTTAGGACAGACACTATACTAAAATATCCTGATCTCCTAGACTTAGGACAGACACTATACTAAAATATCCTGATCTCCTAGACTTAGGACAGACACTATACTAAAATATCCTGATCTCCTAGACTTAGGACAGACACTATACTAAAATATCCTGATCTCCTAGACTTAGGACAGACACTATACTAAAATATCCTGATCTCCTAGACTTAGGACAGACACTCTAGGACAGACACTATACTAAAATATCCTGATCTCCTAGACTTAGGACAGACACTATACTAAAATATCCTGATCTCCTAGGACAGACTTAGATCTCCTAGACAGACACTATACTAAAATATCCTGATCTCCTAGACTTAGGACAGACACTATACTAAAATATCCTGACTAGACTTAGGACAGACACTATAAAATATCCTGATCTCCTAGACTTAGGACAGACACTATACTAAAATATCCTGATCTCCTAGACTTAGGACAGACACTATACTAAAATATCCTGATCTCCTAGACTTAGGACAGACACTATACTAAAATATCCTGATCTCCTAGACTTAGGTGAGACACTATACTAAAATATCCTGAACTCCTAGACTTAGGACAGACACTATACTAAAATATCCTGATCTCCTAGACTTAGGACAGACACTATACTAAAATATCCTGATCTCCTAGACTTAGGACAGACACTATACTAAAATATCCTGATCTCCTAGACTTAGGACAGACACTATACTAAAATATCCTGATCTCTAGACTTAGGACAGACACTATACTAAAATATCCTGACTCTCCTCCTAGACTATCCTGAGGACAGACACTATACTAAAATATCCTGATCTCCTAGACTTAGGACAGACACTATACTAAAATATCCTGATCTCCTAGACTTAGGACAGACACTATACTAAAATATCCTGATCTCCTAGACTTAGGACAGACACTATACTAAAATATCCTGATCTCCTAGACTTAGGACAGACACTATACTAAAATATCCTGATCTCCTAGATAGGACAGACACTATACTAAACTATCCTGATCTTAGACTTAGGACAGACACTATACTAAACTATCCTGATCTCCTAGACTTAGGACAGACACTATACTAAAATATCCTGATCTCCTAGACTTAGGACAGACACTATACTAAAATATCCTGATCTCCTAGACTTAGGACAGACACTATACTAAAACACTATACTAAAATATCCTGATCTCCTAGACTTAGGACAGACACTATACTAAAATATCCTGATCTCCTAGACTTAGGACAGACACTATACTAAAATATCCTGATCTCCTAGACTTAGGACAGACACTATACTAAAATATCCTGATCTCCTAGACTTAGGACAGACACTATACTAAAATATCCTGATCTCCTAGACTAGGACAGACACTATACTACTAAAATATCCTGATCTCCTAGACTTAGGTGAGACACTATACTAAAATATCCTGATCTCCTAGACTTAGGACAGACACTATACTAAAATATCCTGATCTCCTAGACTTAGGACAGACACTATACTAAAATATCCTGATCTCCTAGACTTAGGACAGACACTATACTAAAATATCCTGATCTCCTAGACTTAGGACAGACACTATACTAAAATATCCTGAACTCCTAGACTTAGGACAGACACTATACTAAAATATCCTGATCTCCTAGACTTAGGACAGACACTATACTAAAATATCCTGATCTCCTAGACTTAGGACAGACACTATACTAAACTATCCTGATCTCCTAGACTTAGGACAGACACTATACTAAAATATCCTGATCTCCTAGACATAGGACAGACACTATACTAAAATATCCTGATCTCCTAGACTTAGGACAGACACTATACTAAACTATCCTGATCTCCTAGACTTAGGACAGACACTATACTAAAATATCCTGATCTCCTAGACTTAGGACAGACACTATACTAAAATATCCTGATCTCCTAGACTTAGGACAGACACTATACTAAAATATCCTGATCTCCTAGACTTAGGACAGACACTATACTAAAATATCCTGATCTCCTAGACTTAGGACAGACACTATACTAAAATATCCTGATCTATCCTGATCTAGACTTAGGACAGACACTATACTAAAATATCCTGATCTCCTAGACTTAGGACAGACACTATACTAAAATATCCTGATCTCCTAGACTTAGGACAGACACTATACTAAAATATCCTGATCTCCTAGACTTAGGACAGACACTATACTAAAATATCCTGATCTCCTAGACTTAGGACAGACACTATACTAAAATATCCTGATCTCCTAGACTTAGGACAGACACTATACTAAAATATCCTGATCTCCTAGACTTAGGACAGACACTATACTAAAATATCCTGATCTCCTAGACTTAGGACAGACACTATACTAAAATATCCTGATCTCCTAGACTTAGGACAGACACTATACTAAAATATCCTGATCTCCTAGACTTAGGACAGACACTATACTAAAATATCCTGATCTCCTAGACTTAGGACAGACACTATACTAAAATATCCTGATCTCCTAGACTTAGGACAGACACTATACTAAAATATCCTGATCTCCTAGACTTAGGACAGACACTATACTAAAATATCCTCCTAGACTTAGGACAGACACTATACTAAAATATCCTGATCTCCTAGACTTAGGACAGACACTATACTAAAATATCCTGATCTCCTAGACTTAGGACAGACACTATACTAAAATATCCTGATCTCCTAGACTTAGGACAGACACTATACTAAAATATCCTGATCTCCTAGACTTAGGACAGACACTATACTAAAATATCCTGATCTCTAGACTAGACTTAGGACAGACACTATACTAAAATATCCTGATCTCCTAGACTTAGGTGAGACACTATACTAAAATATCCTGAACTCCTAGACTTAGGACAGACACTATACTAAAATACTGATCTCCTAGACTTAGGACAGACACTATACTAAAATATCCTGATCTCCTAGACTTAGGACAGACACTATACTAAAATATCCTGATCTCCTAGACTTAGGACAGACACTATACTAAAATATCCTGATCTCCTAGACTTAGGACAGACACTATACTAAAATATCCTGATCTCCTAGACTTAGGACAGACACTATACTAAAATATCCTGATCTCCTAGACTTAGGACAGACACTATACTAAAATATCCTGACTCCTAGACTAGGACAGACACTATACTAAAAGACAGACACTATACTAAAATATCCTGATCTCCTTGACTTAGGTGAGACACTATACTAAAATATCCTGATCTCCTTGACATAGGACAGACACTATACTAAAATATCCTGATCTCCTAGACTTAGGTGAGACACTATACTAAAATATCCTGAACTCCTAGACTTAGGACAGACACTATACTAAAATATCCTGATCTCCTAGACTTAGGACAGACACTATACTAAAATATCCTGATCTCCTAGACTTAGGACAGACACTATACTAAAATATCCTGATCTCCTAGACTTAGGACAGACACTATACTAAAATATCCTGATCTCCTAGACTTAGGACAGACACTATACTAAAATATCCTGATCTCTATACTAGACTTAGGACAGACACTATACTAAAATATCCTGATCTCCTAGACTTAGGACAGACACTATACTAAAAATCCTATCCTAGACTTAGGACAGACACTATACTAAAATATCCTGACTCCTAGACTTAGGACAGACACTATACTAAAATATCCTGATCTCCTAGACTTAGGACAGACACTATACTAAAATATCCTGACTCCTAGACTTAGGACAGACACTATACTAAAATATCCTGATCTCCTAGACTTAGGGACAGACACTATACTAAAAATATCCTATCTAGACTTAGGACAGACACTATACTAAAATATCCTCCTAGACTTAGGACAGACACTATACTAAAATATCCTCCTAGACTTAGGACAGATCTCCTAGACTTAGGACAGACACTATACTAAAATATCCTGATCTCCTAGACTTAGGACAGACACTATACTAAAATATCCTGATCTCCTAGACTTAGGACAGACACTATACTAAAATATCCTGATCTCCTAGACTTAGGACAGACACTATACTAAAATATCCTGATCTCCTAGACTTAGGACAGACACTATACTAAAATATCCTGATCTCCTAGACTTAGGACAGACACTATACTAAAATATCCTGATCTCCTAGACTTAGGACAGACACTATACTAAAATATCCTGATCTCCTAGACTTAGGACAGACACTATACTAAAATATCCTGATCTCCTAGACTTAGGACAGACACTATACTAAAATATCCTGATCTCCTAGACTTAGGACAGACACTATACTAAAATATCCTGATCTCCTTGACATAGGACAGACACTATACTAAAATATCCTGATCTCCTAGACTTAGGGACAGACACTATACTAAAATATCCTGAACTAAAATATCCTGATCTCTAGACTTAGGACAGACACTATACTAAAATATCCTGACTAGACTTAGGACAGACACTATACTAAAATATCCTGATCTCCTAGACTTAGGACAGACACTATACTAAAATATCCTGATCTCCTAGACTTAGGACAGACACTATACTAAAATATCCTGATCTCCTAGACTTAGGACAGACACTATACTAAAATATCCTGATCTCCTAGACTTAGGACAGACACTATACTAAAATATCCTGATCTCCTAGGACAGACTTAGGACAGACACTATACTAAAATATCCTGAGACTCCTAGACTTAGGACAGACACTATACTAAAATATCCTGATCTCCTAGACTTAGGTGACAGACACTATACTAAAATATCCTGATCTCCTAGACTTAGGACAGACACTATACTAAAATATCCTGATCTCCTTGACTTAGGACAGACACTATACTAAAATATCCTGAACTCCTAGACTTAGGACAGACACTATACTAAAATATCCTGATCTCCTAGACTTAGGACAGACACTATACTAAAATATCCTGAAAGACTTAGGACAGACACTATACTAAAATATCCTGATCTCCTAGACTTAGGACAGACACTACTTAGGACAGACACTATAAAATATCCTGATCTCCTAGACTTAGGACAGACACTATACTAAAATATCCTGATCTCCTAGACTTAGGACAGACACTATACTAAAATATCCTGATCTCCTAGACTTAGGACAGACACTATACTAAAATATCCTGATCTCCTAGACTTAGTGAGACACTATACTAAAATAGACTTGACTATACTAAAATATCCTGATCTCCTAGACTTAGGTGAGACACTATACTAAAATATCCTGAACTCCTAGACTAAAATAGGACAGACACTATACTAAAATATCCTGATCTCCCTAGACTTAGGACAGACACTATACTAAAATATCCTGATCTCCTAGACTTAGGACAGACACTATACTAAAATATCCTGATCTCCTAGACTTAGGACAGACACACTAAAATATCCTGATCTCCTAGACTTAGGACAGACACTATACTAAAATATCCTGATCTCCTAGACTTAGGACAGACACTATACTAAAACTATACTAAAATATCCTGATCTCCTAGACTTAGGACAGACACTATACTAAAATATCCTGATCTCCTAGACTTAGGACAGACACTATACTAAAATATCCTGATCTCCTAGACTTAGGACAGACACTATACTAAAATATCCTGATCTCCTAGACTTAGGACAGACACTATACTAAAATATCCTGAACTCCTAGACTTAGGTGAGACACTATACTAAAATATCCTGATCTCCTTGACTTAGGTGAGACACTATACTAAAATATCCTGATCTCCTTGACATAGGACAGACACTATACTAAAATATCCTGATCTCCTAGACTTAGGTGAGACACTATACTAAAATATCCTGAACTCCTAGACTTAGGACAGACACTATACTAAAATATCCTGATCTCCTAGACTTAGGACAGACACTATACTAAAATATCCTATACTAAAATATCCTGATCTCCTAGACTTAGGACAGACACTATACTAAAATATCCTGATCTCCTAGACTTAGGACAGACTAAAATACTATCTCCTAGACTTAGGACAGACACTATACTAAAATATCCTGATCTCCTAGACTTAGGACAGACACTATACTAAAATATCCTGATCTCCTAGACTTAGGACAGACACTATACTAAAATATCCTGATCTCCTAGACTTAGGACAGACACTATACTAAAATATCCTGATCTCCTAGACTTAGGACAGACACTATACTAAAATATCCTGATCTCCTAGACTTAGGACAGACACTATACTAAAATATCCTGATCTCCTAGACTTAGGACAGACACTATACTAAAATATCCTGATCTCCTAGACTTAGGACAGACACTATACTAAAATATCCTGATCTCCTAGACTTAGACACTATACTAAAAATATCCTGATCTCCTAGACTAGGACAGACACTATACTCCTGATCCTAGTGAGACACTATACTAAAATATCCTGATCTCCTAGACTTAGGACAGACACTATACTAAAATATCCTGATCTCCTAGACTTAGGACAGACACTATACTAAAATATCCTGATCTCCTAGACTTAGGACAGACACTATACTAAAAATATCCTGATCTCCCTAGACTTAGGACAGACACTATACTAAAATATCCTGATCCTGACTTAGGACAGACACTATACTAAATATCCTGATCTCCTGTATCTCTAAAAAAAGATCTAGACTTAGGACAGACACTACTAAAATATCCAGGACAGACACTATACTAAAATATCCTGATCTCCTAGACTTAGGACAGACACTATACTAAAATATCCTGATCTCCTAGACTTAGGACAGACACTATACTAAAATATCCTGATCTCCTAGACTTAGGACAGACACTATACTAAAATATCCTGATCTCCCTAGACTTAGGACAGACACTATACTAAAATATCCTGATCTCCTAGACTTAGGACAGACACTATACTAAAATATCCTGATCTCCTAGACTTAGGACAGACACTATACTAAAATATCCTGATACTAAAATATCCTAGACTTAGGACAGACACTATACTAAAATATCCTGATCTCCTCCTGACTTAGGTGAGACACTATACTAAAATATCCTGATCTCCTTGACTTAGGACAGACACTATACTAAAATATCCTGATACTCCTAGACTTAGGTGAGACACTATACTAAAATATCCTGAACTCCTAGACTTAGGACAGACACTATACTAAAATATCCTGATCTCCTAGACTTAGGACAGACACTATACTAAAATATCCTGATCCTCTCCTAGACTTAGGACAGACACTATACTAAAATATCCACTAGACTTAGGACAGACACTATACTAAAATATCCTGATCTCCTAGACTTAGGACAGACACTATACTAAAATATCCTGATCTCCTAGACTTAGGACAGACACTATACTAAAATATCCTGATCTCCTAGACTTAGGACAGACACTATACTAAAATATCCTGATCTCCTAGACTATACTAAAATATCCTGATCTCCTAGACTTAGGACAGACACTATACTAAAATATCCTGATCTCCTAGACTTAGGACAGACACTATACTAAAGACACTATACTAAAATATCCTGATAGACTTAGGACAGACACTATACTAAAATATCCTGATCTCCTAGACTTAGGACAGACACTATACTAAAATATCCTGATCTCCTAGACTTAGGACAGACACTATACTAAAATATCCTGATCTCCTAGACTTAGGACAGACACTATACTAAAATATCCTGATCTCAGACACTATACTAGACTTAGTAGGACAGACACTATACTAAAATATCCTGATCTCCTAGACTTAGGACAGACACTATACTAAAATATCCTGATCTCCTAGACTTAGGACAGACACTATACTAAAATATCCTGATCTCCTAGACTTAGGACAGACACTATACTAAAATATCCTGATCTCCTAGACTTAGGACAGACACTATACTAAAATATCCTGATCTCCTAGACTTAGGACAGACACTATACTAAAATATCCTGATCTCCTAGACTTAGGACAGACACTATACTAAAATATCCTGATCTCCTAGACTTAGGACAGACACTATACTAAAATATCCTGATCTCCTAGACTTAGGACAGACACTATACTAAAATATCCTGATCTCCTAGACTTAGGACAGACACTATACTAAAATATCCTGAACTCCTAGACTTAGGACAGACACTATACTAAAATATCCTGATCTCCTAGACTTAGGACAGACACTATACTAAAATATCCTGATCTCCTAGACTTAGGACAGACACTATACTAAAATATCCTGATCTCCTAGACTTAGGACAGACACTATACTAAAATATCCTGAGACACTATACTAAAATATCCTGATCTCCTAGACTTAGGACAGACACTATACTAAAATATCCTGAACTCCTAGACTTAGGACAGACACTATACTAAAATATCCTGATCTCCTAGACTTAGGACAGACACTATACTAAAATATCCTGATCTCTAGACTAGACTTAGATCTCCTAGACAGACACTATACTAAAATATCCTGATCTCCTAGACTTAGGACAGACACTATACTAAAATATCCTGATCTCCTTAGACTTAGGACAGACACTATACTAAAATATCCTGAGATCTCCTAGACTTAGGACAGACACTATACTAAAATATCCTGATCTCCTAGACTTAGGACAGACACTATACTAAAATATCCTGATCTCCTAGACTTAGGACAGACACTATACTAAAATATCCTGATCTCTAGACTTAGGACAGACACTATACTTAGATCTCCTAGACTTAGGACAGACACTATACTAAAAATATCCTGAACTCTCCTAGACTTAGGTGAGACACTATACTAAAAATATCCTGAGGACAGACACTATACTAAAATATCCTGATCTCCTAGACATAGGACAGACACTATACTAAAATATCCTGATCTCCTAGACTTAGGTGAGACACTATACTAAAATATCCTGAACTCCTAGACTTAGGACAGACACTATACTAAAATATCCTGATCTCCTAGACTTAGGACAGACACTATACTAAAATATCCTGACTCCTAGACTTCTCCTAGACTTAGGACAGACACTATACTAAAATATCCTGATCTCCTAGACTTAGGACAGACACTATACTAAAATATCCTGATCTCCTAGACTTAGGACAGACACTATACTAAAATATCCTGATCTCTAGACTTAGGACAGACACTATACTAAAATATCCTGATCTCCTAGACTTAGGACAGACACTATACTAAAATATCCTGATCTCCTAGACTTAGGACAGACACTATACTAAAATATCCCTGATCTCCTAGACTTAGGACAGACACTATACTAAAATATCCTGATCTCTAGACTTAGGACAGACACTATACTAAAATATCTCCTAGACTTAGGACAGACACTATACTAAAATATCCTGATCTCCTAGACTTAGGACAGACACTATACTAAAATATCCTGATCTCCTAGACTTAGGACAGACACTATACTAAAATATCCTAGACTGATCCTCCTAGACTTAGGACAGACACTATACTAAAATATCCTGATCTCCTAGACTTAGGACAGACACTATACTAAAATATCCTGATCTCCTAGACTTAGGACAGACACTATACTAAAATATCCTGATCTCCTAGACTTAGGACAGACACTATACTAAAATATCCTGATCTCCTAGACTTAGGACAGACACTAGACTTAGGACAGACACTAAAATATCCTGATCTCCTAGACTTAGGACAGACACTATACTAAAATCCTGATCTCTAGACTTAGGACAGACACTATACTAAAATATCTCCTAGACTTAGGACAGACACTATACTAAAATATCCTGATCTCTAGACTTAGACACTATACTAAAATATCCTATCTCCTAGACTTAGGACAGACACTATACTAAAATATCCTGATCTCCTAGACTTAGGACAGACACTATACTAAAATATCCTGATCTCCTAGACTTAGGACAGACACTATACTAAAATATCCTGATCTCCTTAGACTTAGGACAGACACTATACTAAAATATCCTGATCTCCTAGACTTAGGACAGACACTATACTAAAATATCCTGATCTCCTAGACTTAGGACAGACACTATACTAAAATATCCTGATCTCCTAGACTTAGGACAGACACTATACTAAAATATCCTGATCTCCTAGACTTAGGACAGACACTATACTAAAATATCCTGATCTCCTAGACTTAGGACAGACACTATACTAAAATATCCTGATCTCCTAGACTTAGGACAGACACTATACTAAAATACACTAGACTTACTAAAATATCCTGATCTCCTAGACTTAGGACAGACACTATACTAAAATATCCTGATCTCCTAGACTTAGGACAGACACTATACTAAAATATCCTGATCTCCTAGACTTAGGACAGACACTATACTAAAATATCCTGATCTCTATACTAAAATAGACTTAGGACAGACACTATACTAAAATATCCTGAACTCCTAGACTTAGGACAGACACTATACTAAAATATCCTGATCTCCCTAGACTTAGGACAGACACTATACTAAAATATCCTGATCTCCTAGACTTAGGACAGACACTATACTAAAATATCCTGATCTCCTAGACTTAGGACAGACACTATACTAAAATATCCTGATCTCCTAGACTTAGGACAGACACTATACTAAAATATCCTGATCTCTAGACTTAGGACAGACACTATACTAAAATATCCTGATCTCCTAGACTTAGGACAGACACTATACTAAAACTATCCTGATCTCCTAGACTTAGGACAGACACTATACTAAAATATCCTGATCTCCTAGACTTAGGACAGACACTATACTAAAATACTGATCTCCTAGAAACTATACCATCCTGATCTCTAGACTTAGGACAGACACTATACTAAAATATCCTGATCTCCTAGACTTAGGACAGACACTATACTAAAATATCCTGATCTCCTAGACTTAGGACAGACACTATACTAAAATATCCTGATCTCCTAGACTTAGGACAGACACTATACTAAAATATCCTGATCTCCTAGACTTAGGACAGACACTATACTAAAATATCCTGATCTCCTAGACTTAGGACAGACACTATACTAAAATATCCTGACTCCTCTCTGTATGCTAGACTTAGACTTGACAGACACTATACTAAAATATCCTGATCTCTCCTAGACTTAGGACAGACATTAATGCACTAAAATATCCTGATCTCCTAGACTTAGGACAGACACTATACTAAAATATCCTGATCTCCTAGACTTAGGACAGACACTATACTAAAATATCCTGATCTCCTAGACTTAGGACAGACACTATACTAAAATATCCTGATCTCCTAGACTTAGGACAGACACTATACTAAAATATCCTGATCTCCTAGACTTAGGACAGACACTATACTAAAATATCCTGATCCTCTCCTAGACTTAGGACAGACACTATACTAAAAATATCCTGACTTAGGACAGACACTACCTAGACTTAGGACAGACACTATACTAAAATATCCTGATCTCCTAGACTTAGGACAGACACTATACTAAAATATCCTGATCTCCTAGACTTAGGACAGACACTATACTAAAATATCCTGATCTCCTAGACTTAGGACAGACACTATACTAAAATATCCTGATCTCTAGACTTAGGACAGACACTATACTAAAATATCCTGATCTCTAGACTTAGGACAGACACTATACTAAAGACTTAGGACAGACACTATACTAAAATATCCTGATCTCCTAGACTTAGGACAGACACTAGACTTAGGACAGACACTATAAAATATCCTGATCTCCTAGACTTAGGACAGACACTATACTAAAATATCCTGATCTCCTAGACTTAGGACAGACACTATACTAAAATATCCTGATCTCCTAGACTTAGGACAGACACTATACTAAAATATCCTGATCTCCTAGACTTAGGTGAGACACTATACAGACACTATACTAAAATATCCTGATCTCTAGACTAGACTTAGGACAGACACTATACTAAAATATCCTGATCTCCTAGACTTAGGACAGACACTATACTAAAATATCCTGATCTCCTAGACTTAGGACAGACACTATACTAAAATATCCTGATCTCCTAGACTTAGGACAGACACTATACTAAAATATCCTGATCTCCTAGACTTAGGACAGACACTATACTAAAATATCCTGATCTCCTAGACTTAGGACAGACACTATACTAAAATATCCTGATCTCCTAGACTTAGGACAGACACTATACTAAAATATCCTGATCTCCTAGACCTAGACACTATACTAAAATATCCTGATCTCCTAGACAGACACTATACTAAAATATCCTGATCTCCTAGACTTAGGACAGACTTGAGGACAGACACTATACTAAAATATCCTGATCTCCTAGACTTAGGACAGACACTATACTAAAATATCCTGATCTCCTAGACTTAGGACAGACACTATACTAAAATATCCTGATCTCCTAGACTTAGGACAGACACTATACTAAAATATCCTGATCTCCTAGACTTAGGACAGACACTATACTAAAATATCCTGATCCTAGACTTAGGACAGACACTCCTAGACTTAGACTTAGGACAGACACTATACTAAAATATCCTGATCTCCTAGACTTAGGACAGACACTATACTAAAATATCCTGAACTCCTAGACTTAGGTGAGACACTATACTAAAATATCCTGATCTCCTTGACATAGGACAGACACTATACTAAATATCCTGATCTCCTAGACTTAGGTGAGACACTATACTAAAATATCCTGACTCCTAGACTTAGGACAGACACTATACTAAAATATCCTGATCTCCTAGACTTAGGACAGACACCTAGACTTAGGACAGACACTATACTAAAATATCCTGATCTCCTAGACTTAGGACAGACACTATACTAAAATATCCTGATCTCCTAGACTTAGGACAGACACTATACTAAAATATCCTGATCTCCTAGACTTAGGACAGACACTATACTAAAATATCCTGATCTCCTAGACTTAGGACAGACACTATACTAAAATATCCTGATCTCCTAGACTTAGGACAGACACTATACTAAAATATCCTGAACTCTCCTTGACATAGACAGACACTATACTAAAATATCCTGATCTCCTAGACTTAGGACAGACACTATACTAAAATATCCTGATCTCCTAGACTTAGGAGACACTAGACTAAAATATCCTAGAGGTGACAGACACTATACTAAAATATCCTGAACTCCTAGACTTAGGACAGACACTATACTAAAATATCCTGATCTCCTAGACTTAGGACAGACACTATACTAAAATATCCTGATCTCCTAGACTAAAATAGGACAGACACTATACTAAAATATCCTGATCTCCTAGACTTAGGACAGACACTATACTAAAATATCCTGATCTCCTAGACTTAGGACAGACACTATACTAAAATATCCTGATCTCCTAGACTTAGGACAGACACTATACTAAAATATCCTGATCTCCTAGACTTAGGACAGACACTATACTAAAATATCCTGATCTCCTAGACTTAGGACAGACACTATACTAAAATATCCTGATCTCCTAGACTTAGGACAGACACTATACTAAAATATCCTGAACTCCTAGACTTAGGACACTATACTAAAATATCCTGATCTCCTAGACTTAGGACAGACACTATACTAAAATATCCTGATCTCCTCTCCTAAAATATTGACTTAGACTTGAGACACTATACTAAAATATCCTGATCTCTAGACTTAGGACAGACTAGACTTAGGACAGACACTATACTAAAATATCCTGATCTCCTAGACTTAGGTGAGACACTATACTAAAATATCCTGAACTCCTAGACTTAGGACAGACACTATACTAAAATATCCTGATCTCCTAGACTTAGGACAGACACTATACTAAAATATCCTGATCTCCTAGACTTAGGACAGACACTATACTAAAATATCCTGATCTCCTAGACTTAGGACAGACACTATACTAAAATATCCTGATCTCCTAGACTTAGGACAGACACTATACTAAAATATCCTGATCTCCTAGACTTAGGACAGACACTATACTAAAATATCCTGAACTCCTAGACTTAGGTGAGACACTATACTAAAATATCCTGATCTCCTTGACTTAGGTGAGACACTATACTAAAATATCCTGATCTCCTTGACATAGGACAGACACTATACTAAAATATCCTGATCTCCTAGACTTAGGTGAGACACTATACTAAAATATCCTGAACTCCTAGACTTAGGACAGACACTATACTAAAATATCCTGATCTCCTAGACTTAGGACAGACACTATACTAAAATATCCTGATCTCCTAGACTTAGGACAGACACTATACTAAAATATCCTGATCTCCTAGACTTAGGACAGACACTATACTAAAATATCCTGATCTCCTAGACTTAGGACAGACACTATACTAAAATATCCTGATCTCCTAGACTTAGGACAGACACTATACTAAAATATCCTGATCTCCTAGACTTAGGACAGACACTATACTAAAATAGACTAGACTAGGACAGACACTACTAAAATATCCTGATCTCCTAGACTTAGGACAGACACTATACTAAAATATCCTGATCTCCTAGACTTAGGACAGACTAGACTTAGGTGAGACACTATACTAAAATATCCTGATCTCCTAGACTTAGGGACAGACACTATACTAAAATATCCTGATCTCCTAGACTTAGGACAGACACTATACTAAAATATCCTGATCTCCTAGACTTAGGACAGACACTATACTAAAATATCCTGATCTCCTAGGACAGACTTAGGACAGACACTATACTAAAATATCCTGACTTCTCCTAAAATAGACTTAGGACAGACACTATACTAAAATATCCTGATCTCCTAGACTTAGGACAGACACTATACTAAAATATCCTGAACTCCTAGACTTAGGTGAGACACTATACTAAAAATATCCTGATCTCCTTGACTTAGGACAGACACTATACTAAAATATCCTGATCTCCTTGACTTAGGACAGACACTATACTAAAATATCCTGATCTCTAGACTAGACTTAGGACAGACACTATACTAAAATATCCTAAAATCTCCTAGACTTAGGACAGACACTATACTAAAATATCCTGATCTCCTAGACTTAGGACAGACACTATACTAAAATATCCTGATCTCCTAGACTTAGGACAGACACTATACTAAAATATCCTGATCTCCTAGACTTAGGACAGACACTATACTAAAATATCCTGATCTCTTAGGACAGACACTATACTAAAATAGACTTAGACTTAGGACAGACACTATACTAAAATATCCTGATCTCCTAGACTTAGGACAGACACTATACTAAAATATCCTGATCTCCTAGACTTAGGACAGACACTATACTAAAATATCCTGATCTCCTAGACTTAGGACAGACACTATACTAAAATATCCTGATCTCCTAGACTTAGGACAGACACTATACTAAAATATCCTGATCTCCTAGACTTAGGACAGACACTATACTAAAATATCCTGATCTCCTAGACTTAGACTTATACTAAAATATCCTGATCTCCTAGACTTAGGACAGACACTATACTAAAATATCCTGATCTCCTAGACTTAGGACAGACACTATACTAAAATATCCTGATCTCCTAGACTTAGGACAGACACTATACTAAAATATCCTGATCTCCTAGACTTAGGACAGACACTATACTAAAATATCCTGATCTCCTAGACTTAGGACAGACACTATACTATACTAAAATATCCTGATCTCCTAGACTTAGGACAGAACTATACTAAAATATCCTGATCTCCTAGACTTAGGACAGACACTATACTAAAATATCCTGATCTCCTAGACTTAGGACAGACACTATACTAAACACTATACTAAAATATCCTGATCTCCTAGACTTAGGACAGACACTATACTAAAATATCCTGATCTCTAGACTTAGGACAGACACTATACTAAAATATCCTGATCTCCTAGACTTAGGACAGACACTATACTAAAATATCCTGATCTCCTAGACTTAGGACAGACACTATACTAAAATATCCTGATCTCCTAGACTTAGGACAGACACTATACTAAAATATCCTGATCTCCTAGACTTAGGACAGACACTATACTAAAATAGACTTAGGACTTAGGACAGACACTATACTAAAATATCCTGATCTCCTAGACTTAGGTGAGACACTATACTAAAATATCCTGATCTCCTTGACATAGGACAGACACTATACTAAAATATCCTGATCTCCTAGACTTAGGTGAGACACTATACTAAAATATCCTGATCTCCTAGACTTAGGACAGACACTATACTAAAATATCCTGATCTCCTAGACTTAGGACAGACACTATACTAAAATATCCTGATCTCCTAGACTTAGGACAGACACTATACTAAAATATCCTGATCTCCTAGACTTAGGACAGACACTATACTAAAATATCCTGATCTCCTAGACTTAGGACAGACACTATACTAAAATATCCTGATCTCCTAGACTTAGGACAGACACTATACTAAAATATCCTGATCTCCTAGACTTAGGACAGACACTATACTAAAATATCCTGAACTCCTAGACTTAGGTGAGACACTATACTAAAATATCCTGATCTCCTTGACTTAGGTGAGACACTATACTAAAATATCCTGATCTCCTTGACATAGGACAGACACTATACTAAAATATCCTGATCTCCTAGACTTAGGTGAGACACTATACTAAAATATCCTGAACTCCTAGACTTAGGACAGACACTATACTAAAATATCCTGATCTCCTAGACTTAGGTGAGACACTATACTAAAATATCCTGAACTCCTAGACTTAGGACAGACACTATACTAAAATATCCTGATCTCCTAGACTTAGGACAGACACTATACTAAAATATCCTGATCTCCTAGACTTAGGACAGACACTATACTAAAATATCCTGATCTCCTAGACTTAGGACAGACACTATACTAAAATATCCTGATCTCCTAGACTTAGGACAGACTAGACTTAGGACAGACACTATACTAAAATATCCTGATCTCCTAGACTTAGGACAGACACTATACTAAAATATCCTGATCTCCTAGACTTAGGACAGACACTATACTAAAATATCTAGACTGATCTCCTAGACTTAGGACAGACACTATACTAAAATATCCTGATCTCCTAGACTTAGGACAGACACTATACTAAAATATCCTGAGACTAGGACAGACACTATACTAGACTTAGACTTAGGACAGACACTATACTAAAATATCCTGATCTCCTAGACTTAGGTGAGACACTATACTAAAATATCCTGATCTCCTTGACTTAGGACAGACACTATACTAAAATATCCTGATCTCCTAGACTTAGGACAGACACTATACTAAAATATCCTGATCTCCTAGACTTAGGACAGACACTATACTAAAATATCCTGATCTCCTAGACTTAGGTGAGACACTATACTAAAATATCCTGATCTCCTAGACTTAGGACAGACACTATACTAAAATATCCTGATCTCCTAGACTTAGGACAGACACTATACTAAAATATCCTGATCTCCTAGACTTAGGACAGACACTATACTAAAATATCCTGATCTCCTAGACTTAGGACAGACACTATACTAAAATATCCTAGACTTAGGACAGACTATCTCCTAGACTTAGGACAGACAGACTAGACTTAGGACAGACACTATACTAAAATATCCTGATCTCCTAGACTTAGGACAGACACTATACTAAAATATCCTGATCTCCTAGACTTAGGACAGACACTATACTAAAATATCCTAGACTTAGGACAGACACTATACTAAAATATCCTGACTAGACTTAGGACAGACACTATACTAAAATATCCTGATCTCCTAGACTTAGGACAGACACTATACTAAAATATCCTGAACTCCTAGACTTAGGACAGACACTATACTAAAATATCCTGATCTCCTAGACTAGGACAGACACTATACTAAAATATCCTGATCTAGACTTAGGACAGACACTATACTAAAATATCCTGATCTCCTAGACTTAGGACAGACACTATACTAAAATATCCTGATCTCCTAGACTTAGGACAGACACTATACTAAAATATCCTGATCTCTTAGGACTAGACTTAGGACTTAGGACAGACACTATAGACACTATACTAAAAAAATATCCTGATCTCCTAGACTTAGGACAGACACTATACTAAAATATCCTGATCTCCTAGACTTAGGACAGACACTATACTAAAATATCCTGATCTCCTAGACTTAGGACAGACACTATACTAAAATATCCTGATCTCCTAGACTTAGGACAGACACTATACTAAAATATCCTGATCTCCTAGACTTAGGACAGACACTATACTAAAATATCCTGATCTCCTAGACTTAGGACAGACACTATACTAAAATATCCTGATCTCCTAGACTTAGGACAGACACTATACTAAAATATCCTGATCTCCTAGACTTAGGACAGACACTATACTAAAATATCCTGATCTCCTAGACTTAGGACAGACACTATACTAAAATATCCTGAACTCCTAGACTTAGGTGAGACACTATACTAAAATATCCTGATCTCCTTGACATAGGACAGACACTATACTAAAATATCCTGATCTCCTAGACTTAGGTGAGACACTATACTAAAATATCCTGAACTCCTAGACTTAGGACAGACACTATACTAAAATATCCTGATCTCCTAGACTTAGGACAGACACTATACTAAAACTATCCTGATCTCCTAGACTTAGGACAGACACTATACTAAAATATCCTGATCTCTAGACTTAGGACAGACACTATACTAAAATATCCTGGACTAGACTTAGGACAGACACTATACTAAAATATCCTGATCTCCTAGACTTAGGACAGACACTATACTAAAATATCCTGATCTCCTAGACTTAGGACAGACACTATACTAAAATATCCTGATCTCCTAGACTTAGGACAGACACTATACTAAAATATCCTGATCTCCTAGACTTAGGACAGACACTATACTAAAATATCCTGATCTCCTAGACTTAGGACAGACACTATACTAAAATATCCTGATCTCCTAGACTTAGGACAGACACTATACTAAAATATCCTGATCTCCTAGACTAAAATAGGACAGACACTATACTAAAATATCCTGATCTCCTAGACTTAGATCTCTAGACTTAGGACAGACACTATACTAAAATATCCTGATCTCCTAGACTTAGGACAGACACTATACTAAAATATCCTGATCTCCTAGACTTAGGACAGACACTATACTAAAATATCCTGATCTCCTAGACTTAGGACAGACACTATACTAAAATATCCTGATCTCCTAGACTTAGGACAGACACTATACTAAAATAGACACTATACTAAAATATCCTGATCTCCTAGACTAAAATATCCTGATCTCCTAGACTTAGGACAGACACTATACTAAAATATCCTGATCTCCTAGACTTAGGACAGACACTATACTAAAATATCCTGATCTCCTAGACTTAGGACAGACACTATACTAAAATATCCTGATCTCCTAGACTAAAAAATAGGACTTAGGACAGACACTATACTAAAATATCCTGATCTCCTAGACTTAGGACAGACACTATACTAAAATATCCTGATCTCCTAGACTTAGGACAGACACTAGACTAAAATATCCTGATCTCCTAGACTTAGGACAGACACTATACTAAAATATCCTGATCTCCTAGACTTAGGACAGACACTATACTAAAATATCCTGATCTCTAGACTTAGGACAGACACTATACTAAAATATCCTGATCTCCTAGACTTAGGACAGACACTATACTAAAATATCCTGATAGACTGAGACACTATACTAAAATAGACTAGAGGACAGACACTATACTAAAAAATCTCCTAGACTTAGGACAGACACTATACTAAAATATCCTGATCTCCTAGACTTAGGACAGACACTATACTAAAATATCCTGATCTCCTAGACTTAGGACAGACACTATACTAAAATATCCTGATCTCCTAGACTTAGGACAGACACTATACTAAAATATCCTGATCTCCTAGACTTAGGACAGACACTATACTAAAAATATCCTGATAGGACAGACACTCCTAAAAGACTAGACTTAGGACAGACACACTATACTAAAATATCCTGATCTCCTAGACTTAGGACAGACACTATACTAAAATATCCTGAACTCCTAGACTTAGGTGAGACACTATACTAAAATATCCTGATCTCCTTGACTTAGGACAGACACTATACTAAAATATCCTGATCTCCTAGACTTAGGTGAGACACTATACTAAAATATCCTGAACTCTAGACTTAGGACAGAACTCCTAGACTTAGGACAGACACTATACTAAAATATCCTGATCTCCTAGACTTAGGACAGACACTATACTAAACTATCCTGATCTCCTAGACTTAGGACAGACACTATACTAAAATATCCTGATCTCCTAGACTTAGGACAGACACTATACTAAAATATCCTGATCTCCTAGACTTAGGACAGACACTATACTAAAATATCCTGATCTCCTAGACTTAGGACAGACACTATACTAAAATATCCTGATCTCCTAGACTTAGGACAGACACTATACTAAAATATCCTGATCTCCTAGACTTAGGACAGACACTTACACTAAAATATCCTGATCTCCTAGACTTAGGACAGACACTATACTAAAATATCCTGATCTCCTAGACTTAGGACAGACACTATACTAAAATATCCTGATCTCCTAGACTTAGGACAGACACTATACTAAAATATCCTGATCTCTAGACTTAGACTTAGGACAGACACTATACTAAAATATCCTGATCTCCTAGACTTAGGACAGACACTATACTAAAATATCCTGATCTCCTAGACTTAGGACAGACACTATACTAAAATATCCTGATCTCCTAGACTTAGGACAGACACTATACTAAAATATCCTGATCTCCTAGACTTAGGACAGACACTATACTAAAATATCCTGATCTCCTAGACTTAGACACTATACTAAAATATCCTGACAGACACTATACTAAAATATCCTGATCTCCTAGACTTAGGACAGACACTATACTAAAATATCCTGATCTCCTAGACTTAGGACAGACACTATACTAAAAATCCTATCCTAGGACAGATCCTGATCTCCTAGACTTAGGTGAGACACTATACTAAAATAACCTGATCTCCTAGACATAGGACAGACACTATACTAAAATATCCTGATCTCCTAGACTTAGGACAGACACTATACTAAAATATCCTGATCTCCTAGACTTAGTTGAGACACTATACTAAAATATCCTGATCTCCTAGACTTAGGACAGACACTATACTAAAATATCCTGATCTCCTAGACTTAGGACAGACACTATACTAAAATATCCTGATCTCCTAGACTTAGGACAGACACTATACTAAAATATCCTGATCTCCTAGACTAGGACAGACACTATACTAAAATATCCTGATCTCCTAGACTTATCCTGATCTCCTAGACTTAGGACAGACACTATACTAAAATATCCTGATCTCCTAGACTTAGGACAGACACTATACTAAAATATCCTGATACTCCTAGACTTAGGACAGACACTATACTAAAATATCCTGATCTCCTAGACTTAGGACAGACACTATACTAAAATATCCTGATCTCCTAGACATAGGACAGACACTATACTAAAATATCCTGATCTCCTAGACTTAGGACAGACACTATACTAAAATATCCTGATCTCCTAGACTTAGGACAGACACTATACTAAAATATCCTGATCTCCTAGACTTAGGACAGACACTATACTAAAATATCCTGATCTCCTAGACTTAGGACAGACACTATAGACTAGGAAATAAAATCCTGATCTCCTAGACTTAGGACAGACACTATACTAAAATATCCTGATCTCCTAGACTTAGGACAGACACTATACTAAAATATCCTGATCTCCTAGACTTAGGACAGACACTATACTAAAATATCCTGATCTCCTAGACTTAGGACAGACACTATACTAAAATATCCTGATCTCCTAGACTTAGGACAGACACTATACTAAAATATCCTGAACTCCTAGACTTAGGACAGACACTATACTAAAATATCCTGATCTCCTAGACTTAGGACAGACACTATACTAAAATATCCTGATCTCCTAGACTTAGGACAGACACTATACTAAAATATCCTGATCTCCTAGACTTAGGACAGACACTATACTAAAATATCCTGATCTCCTAGACTTAGGACAGACACTATACTAAAATATCCTGATCTCCTAGACTTAGGACAGACAGACACTATACTAAAATATCCTGATCTCCTAGACTTAGGACAGACACTATACTAAAATATCCTGATCTCCTAGACTTAGGACAGACACTATACTAAAATATCCTGATCTCCTAGACTTAGGACAGACACTATACTAAAAAAATATCCTGATCTCCTAGACTTAGGACAGACACTATACTAAAATATCCTGATCTCCTAGACTTAGGACAGACACTATACTAAAATATCCTGATCTCCTAGACTTAGGACAGACACTATACTAAAATATCCTGATCTCCTAGACTTAGGACAGACACTATACTAAAATATCCTGATCTCCTAGACTTAGGACAGACACTATACTAAAATATCCTGATCTCTCCTAGACAGACATAGGACAGACTGATCTATAGACTAAAATATCCTGATCTCCTAGACTTAGGACAGACACTATACTAAAATATCCTGATCTCCTAGACTTAGTTGAGACACTATACTAAAATATCCTGATCTCCTAGACTTAGGACAGACACTATACTAAAATATCCTGATCTCCTAGACTTAGGACAGACACTATACTAAAATATCCTGATCTCCTAGACTTAGGACAGACACTATACTAAAATATCCTGATCTCCTAGACTTAGGACAGACACTATACTAAAATATCCTGATCTCCTAGACTTAGGACAGACACTATACCCAAATATCCTGATCTCCTAGACATAGGACAGACACTATACTAAACTATCCTGATCTCCTAGACTTAGGACAGACACTATACTAAAATATCCTGATCTCCTAGACTTAGGACAGACACTATACTAAAATATCCTGATCTCCTAGACTTAGGACAGACACTATACTAAAATATCCTGATCTCCTTGACATAGGACAGACACTATACTAAAATATCCTGATCTCCTAGACTTCGGACAGACACTATACTAAAATATCCTGATCTCCTTGACATAGGACAGACACTATACTAAAATATCCTGAACTCCTAGACTAGACTGTCTGTATGCTATGTCTTGCTTATCCTATGTTGCTATGTCTTGCTTGTGCTATGGTGCTATTGTCTATATTGTAATTGTTTTTAATAACCTGCCCAGGGACTGCGCTTGAAAATTAGCCGGCTGGCTAAAACCGGCACTTTTACTGAAACGTTGATTAATGTGCACTGTCCCTGTAAAAATAAAATGAACTAAACTAAACTAAACTAGACTTAGGTGAGACACTATACTAAAATATCCTGATCTCCTAGACTTAGGACAGACACTATACTAAAATATCCAGATCTCCTAGACTTAGGACAGACACTATACTAATATATCCTGATCTCCTAGACTTAGGACAGACACTATACTAAAATATCCTGATCTCCTAGACATAGGACAGACACTATACTAAAATATCCTGATCTCCTAGACATAGGACAGACACTATACTAAAATATCCTGATCTCCTAGACTTAGGGCAGACACTATACTAAACTATCCGGATCTCCTAGACTTAGGACATACACTATACTAAAATAACCTGATCTCCTAGACATAGGACAGACACTATACTAAAATATCCTGATCTCCTAGACTTAGGACAGACACTATACTGAAATATCCTGATCTCCTAGACTTAGGACAGACACTATACTGAAATATCCTGATCTCCTAGACTTAGGACAGACACTATACTAAAATATCCTGATCTCCTAGACTTAGGACATACACTATACTAAAATAACCTGATCTCCTAGACTTAGGACAGACACTATACTAAAATATCCTGATCTCCTAGACTTAGGACAGACACTATACTAAAATAACCTGATCTCCTAGACTTAGGACAAACACTTCAAAACCTGATTCCTTTTGATGTTGTTTTCGACTGCCTGTTTTGCCATTTCCGAATGTGTTATTCACTGTGTTTCTATGGGCTATAGTAGTAAAGGCCAAATTCTATATTGTATCAAATATTTTTCACAAAAAAATGTTGATAACCACAGGGGTCCTAAAATTACAAAACAAATAGCTAAATTATCCATGGTATGACCATCTTAAAACAATTCCATCTTAAAACAATATGTTAGCTTAGTAGAACCCCTCCCTTAGACTTTTACAGGTTAATCAGAGCCGAATGTTCAGTTGTAAACGGATTAATCTACGCACAGACGAGGACACTTAAGTTCATTGGTGAGCTGGACAACTGCCACTGGCAATAAAAAGAGCAGGGGCCAGAAAGACAGTCTGCTTGAAGAGCGTTTTATATTTTGTCTGATTTGGCAATGATGGAGTGTTGTTGAACGCAGAAACAGTTGTGTCACCTAGGAGGCCTTCACCCACAATACAACCCACTGCACCTACCACTATACCCTGTTAGTGTTCTACCACTCTACCCTGTTAGTGTTCTACCACTCTACCCTGTTAGTGTTCTACCACTCTACCCTGTTAGTGTTCTACCACTCTACCCTGTTAGTGTTCTACCACTATACCCTGTTAGTGTTCTACCACTATACCCTGTTAGTGTTTTACCACTCTACCCTGTTAGTGTTCTACCACTCTACCCTGTTAGTGTTCTACCACTCTACCCTGTTAGTGTTCTACCACTCTACCCTGTTAGTGTTCTACCATTCTACCCTGTTAGTGTTCTACCACTCTACCCTGTTAGTGTTCTACCACTCTACCCTGTTAGTGTTCTACCACTCTACCCTGTTAGTGTTCTACCACTATACCCTGTTAGTGTTCTACCACTCTACCCTGTTAGTGTTCTACCACTATACCCTGTTAGTGTTCTACCACTCTACCCTGTTAGTGTTCTACCACTATCCTGTTAGTGTTCTACCCTGTTAGTCTACTACCACTCTACCCTGTTATTGTTCTACCCTGTTAGTGTTCTACCACTCTACCCTGTTAGTGTTCTACCACTCTACCTTGTTAGTGTTCTACCCTGTTAGTGTTCTACCACTCTACCCTGTTAGCGTTCTACTACTCTACCCTGTTAGTGTTCTACCACTCTACCCTGTTAGTGTTCTACTACTCTACCCTGTTAGTTTTCTACCACTCTACCCTGTTAGTGTTCTACTACTCTACCCTGTTAGTGTTCTACCACTCTACCCTGTTAGTGTTCTACCACTCTACCCTGTTAGTGTTCTACCACTCTACTCTGTTAGTGTTCTACCACTCTACCCTGTTAGTGTTCTACTCTGTTAGTGTTCTACCACTCTACCATGTTAGTGTTCTACCACTCTAAACTGTTAGTGTTCTACCACTCTACCCTGTTAGTGTTCTACTCTGTTAGTGTTCTACCACTCTACTATGTTAGTGTTCTACCACTCTAAACTGTTAGTGTTCTACCACTCTACCCTGTTAGTGTTCTACTCTGTTAGTGTTCTACCACTCTACCATGTTAGTGTTCTACCACTCTAAACTGTTAGTGTCCTACCACTCTACCCTGTTAGTGTTCTACCACTCTACCCTGTTAGTGTTCTACCACTCTACCCTGTTAGTGTTCTACCACTCTACCCTGTTAGTGTTCTACCACTCTTTTATTCGTTGTTCTCAGTCATACCTCCTATAGGGCCAATATTCCTGTCTGCTTGTCTGCCTGTGTGCCTGCCTGTCTACCTGTCTGTCTACCTATCTGCCTGTCTGTCTGCAAGTCTATCTGTCTGTCTGTCTGTCTGTCTGTCTGTCTGTCTGTCTGTCTGTCTGTCTGTCTGTCTGTCTGTCTGTCTGTCTGCCTGCCTGCCTGCCTGCCTGCCTGTCTGTCTGCCTGCCTGCCTGCCTGCCTGCCTGCCTGCCTGCCTGCCTGCCTGCCTGCCTGCCTGCCTGCCTGTCTGTCTGCCTGCCTGTCTGTCTGTCTGTCTGTCTGTCTGTCTGTCTGTCTGCCTGCCTGCCTGCCTGCCTGCCTGCCTGCCTGTCTGTCTGTCACCCACCGCTGTGCCGCTGCCTCTTCAACATAGCACCTTCTACCCAATGGACAGCAGGGAGAGTGTAGGAGTTCTCCTGTGTGTATTTTAACAACAGAGAGGCTGTCGTACCCGCAAATGGTTTATGCAGCACTATTGTGGGGAGAGACAAACAAAGGGGTTATTATTATGTCTGTGGAGAGATGGGGGAAGGGGGATGAGACGGGGTGAAATGGGGAAATAGAGAAGGGGGGATAGGGGAGGGGGTGTATGTATGCTTGTATTTTGGAGAGTGCCGATTAGGCGATGCGGCACTGCTGCTGTTGGTTAGGCGATTGTTGACTTGCCATCTGCCAGCAAGAAAAGCAACTCCAGTGGGTGTGTTGGAGAGCCTGAGAGGTGTGCGTGTGCGTGGAGGAGAACAAGTTGGAAAGCTTGTGAGGGAAGGAGGGAGGGATAGAGGGAGAGAGATGGAGAGAGGCAGACATAAATGTTTAGATGTGGTGCAACATAATGACTGGAACACACAAATCAAATCAATTTATTTTTGTTATCTTTGTGACATGCGCTGAATACAACAGGTGTAGACCTTACAGTGAAATGCTTACTTACAAGCCCTTAACCAACAATGCAGTTTTATGGAAAATAAGTGTTAAGTATTTCAACTGAAGTAAAAAATATATAGCTGTGTGTGGGGACAGCCTGAGCTGTGGGTGTGGACAGCCTGAGCTGTGGATGTGTACAGCCTGAGCTGTGAGTGGGGACAGCCTGAGCTGTGAGTGGGGACAGTCTGAGCTGTGGGTGTGGACAGCCTGAGCTATGGATGTGGACAGCCTGAGTTGTGGGTGGGGACAGCCTGAGCAGTTTGGAATAGGGGGGTGAGGGGGAAGTGAGGGGAGAGGAGAGGCAAGGGTATGTGTATGTAATGGCTATGTAGACTCGTGGGGGGACAGGTAGACTAGCGGTTAATGACTAGGTAGACTCGTTGGGAGACAGGTAGACTAGCGGTTAATGACTAGGTAGACTCGTGGGGGGACAGGTAGACTAGCGATTAATGACTAGGTAGAGTCGTTGGGAGACAGGTAGCCTAGCGGTTAATGGCTAGGTAGACTCGTGGGGAGACAGGTAGCCTAGCGGTTAATGGCTAGGTAGACTCGTGGGGGGACAGGTAGACTAGAGGTTAATGACTAGGTAGAGTCGTTGGGAGACAGGTAGCCTAGCGGTTAATGGCTAGGTAGACACGTGGGGAGACAGGTAGACTAGCGGTTAATGACTAGGTAGACTCGTGGGGAGACAGGTAGACTAGCGGTTAATGACTAGGTAGACTCGTGGGGGGACAGGTAGACTAGAGGTTAATGACTAGGTAGAGTCGTTGGGAGACAGGTAGCCTAGCGGTTAATGACTAGGTAGACTCGTGGGGAGACAGGTAGACTAGCGGTTAATGACTAGGTAGACTCGTGGGGAGACAGGTAGACTAGCGGTTAATGACTAGGTAGACTCGTGGGGAGACAGGTAGACTAGCGGTTAATGACTAGGTAGACTCGTGGGGAGACAGGTAGACTAGCGGTTAATGACTAGGTAGACTCGTGGGGAGACAGGTAGACTAGCGGTTAATGACTAGGTAGAGTCGTTGGGAGACAGGTAGACTAGCGGTTAATGACTAGGTAGACTCGTGGGGAGACAGGTTGACTAGCGGTTAATGACTAGGTAGACTCGTGGGGAGACAGGTAGCCTAGCGGTTAATGGCTAGGTAGACTCGTGGGGAGACAGGTAGCCTAGCGGTTAATGGCTAGGTAGACTCGTGGGGGGACAGGTAGACTAGAGGTTAATGACTAGGTAGAGTCGTTGGGAGACAGGTAGCCTAGCGGTTAATGGCTAGGTAGACACGTGGGGAGACAGGTAGACTAGCGGTTAATGACTAGGTAGACTCGTGGGGAGACAGGTAGACTAGCGGTTAATGACTAGGTAGACTCGTGGGGGGACAGGTAGACTAGAGGTTAATGACTAGGTAGAGTCGTTGGGAGACAGGTAGCCTAGCGGTTAATGACTAGGTAGACTCGTGGGGAGACAGGTAGACTAGCGGTTAATGACTAGGTAGACTCGTGGGGAGACAGGTAGACTAGCGGTTAATGACTAGGTAGACTCGTGGGGAGACAGGTAGACTAGCGGTTAATGACTAGGTAGACTCGTGGGGAGACAGGTAGACTAGCGGTTAATGACTAGGTAGACTCGTGGGGAGACAGGTAGACTAGCGGTTAATGACTAGGTAGACTCGTGGGGAGACAGGTAGACTAGCGGTTAATGACTAGGTAGAGTCGTTGGGAGACAGGTAGACTAGCGGTTAATGACTAGGTAGACTCGTGGGGAGACAGGTTGACTAGCGGTTAATGACTAGGTAGACTCGTGGGGAGACAGGTAGACTAGCGGTTAATGACTAGGTAGACTCGTGGGGAGACAGGTAGACTAGCGGTTAATGACTAGGTAGACTCGTGGGGAGACAGGTAGACTAGCGGTTAATGACTAGGTAGACTCGTGGGGAGACAGGTAGACTAGCGGTTAATGACTAGGTAGACTCGTGGGGAGACAGGTAGACTAGCGGTTAATGACTAGGTAGAGTCGTTGGGAGACAGGTAGACTAGCGGTTAATGACTAGGTAGAGTCGTTGGGAGACAGGTAGACTAGCGGTTAATGACTAGGTAGACTCGTGGGGAGACAGGTAGACTAGCGGTTAATGACTAGGTAGACTCGTGGGGAGACAGGTAGCCTAGTGGTTAAGAGTGTTGGGCAGGTAACTGAAAGGTTGCTATTTCAAATCCCTGAGCCGACGAGGTGAAAAAAATCTGTTGACGTGCCTTATCCCTAATTTCTCCTGTATGTTGCTGTGTCGATGTAAATGTAGACAGCTTCATCTCTGTGTCAGATCACATTCACAGTGCCTGCTGGACTGGCTCATCCCTGAGCACCTCCCTGAGCACCTCCCTCTGTCAGGCTGAATCTGATGGGAGAAACCACTCTGTCATCCAACTCTGGATCGTCTTTCTGTTGTTGTGTGGAGAGACAGGGGGACAGGGCTGGCAGCTATGGCCTCTCCCAGGGAACCCCCTCCCAGCCCCCCAATAGCGCCCTAACAAAGGGGCTGGGCTGACTGAAAAGGCCCACCTTCACTGTCTACCCTCAGGCAGAGCAGTTTACTAGGGTCAAGTCAAGATGCGCTTGGGTTGGCAGCCTGGCAAGACGCTGCAATTAATTATTAATCAGGAGCAATAAAAGGGATCAGAAGCAGGATCATTGATGATTCTCCTCAGCTTATCTTTCTTCTCTTTAAATGTAGTTCAATAGTGTTCAATATCCTCTTATGCACTGGAAGGAATTGAATAGGGAGCTCTGTTGTAAGTTGACCTGTTCTTAATGGAATTTTCATAGTTTCCTACAACAGCAGTAGAGTGTGATAAGTTGTACTGGTGGGATATTATTTCTCTTAAGTGTGTATGAATGAATGTTTGATGAATTATGAAGTGGTTCTACAACGACGGATGAAGAGTCAGTGACATGCAGTGTTTGTCTCTCTTCTTTCTCTCTGCTCTATCCTCTGTGCCTGCCAAGAGCAATTAAGGGAGAGACTGAGGCATCTCAGTCTGGGCCAAACTGCTCCTCTTCCTGACAGCACTGCGGTATTGATTTTTTACTAGGCAGGATAGAACAAAGGACCGTGCACAGATATATAACCACCACAGCCCAGCTGGCAATAATGCATCCTTTCTATTCATTCATCTGGGAAAACTAATGAGACCGACCTCTGTCTTTAGCTCTGTTTAAAGGTCTCCAGTGGCTGCATAAGGTCCGCCAACTCCAAAAAGACGTTGGACACACTACATCAAAAACACCAGCTCCACTTCACAGACAGCAGTTTGTGAGCTGAAGTGCTCTAGCTGGCTTGGCTTCAAGGAACTCTCTGAATGGACCCATTTACATGGGTTTGGCTGGGGTTGGTGGCAATGTTCGTTTTGATTCATTAGTGTTGAGTACAGGGGTGTGGCGTGGGAATGTGTGGGTGGGAATGGCTTGGGTGTGTGTGTGTGTGTGGCAGGGTGGGGTGTGGTGTCTGGCGGGGGGGGCAGAGCAGACAGTACTTTGTTCTTTACTCTGCGGCATACTGAGGTACAGGGGATTATGGGGTTGGAGTGTGTGTGTTTGTTGGGGGAGTTTGCTGAAAGAGAAGGACAGAACTCAGCACAAAAGCGGTGGCTGATGAAGTGGAGCGGAGTTGTTGGGTTGGGGGGCTGTTGAGGTGGGTTGTTTGGGTGGTGGGGTTTGGGTGGGGGTTTGCTGGGAAGGGGTTGTTGGGTTGGGGGCTGTTGAGGTGGGTTGTTTGGGTGGTGGGGTTTGGGGGTTTGCTGGGAAGGGGTTGTTGGGTTGGGGGGCTATTGAGGTGGTTGTTTGGGTGGTGGGGTTTGGGGGTTTGCTGGGAAGGGGTTGTTGTGGTGGGGGTGTTGGGGTGGCGTTGTTGGGGGGGCTGTTGGGATGGGGGGCAATGGGGCAAGGGGATACTGTTTTGGCCCCCCTGCGCCAGCTGCCTCCCAGATCCCTGGTCCTGCTCAGACCAGCACTGCTGAATAATTAATAGAATACAACCCCATCCATCCATCCATCCATCTAATCTGGATAAAATGGCCATTCAGGGTCTCTACCACATGCACACAGCCAGGCAGGCAGGGCCAAACACAGCAGCACACAGCAGCACAGAGCCCCAGTCTTGCACCTGTTCACCGCTGCTGTGCCTGAACTGTACTGTACTCCAGTCAGACTGTTGGTTCTGCTCTGATCAGCCACAGTGGTTTCACTCTGTGTGACCGTTGTTGTTCTGAACAACCTCCACTTTCCTTTCTGCTCTTCAGTCTCTGTAGCTACAGTTTTAATCCAACATAACCAACACTATTGGGTTATCCTTTAATCAAATTACCCTATTTGTTACATACAACTTTCTTCTTGTGAGTTTTAGCACTCATTGTGTAATTATTTAATTGTGTAATTGTTTGACTGTAACAGTTCCTGTTGCTAACGTGTTAAAGATGACTCCAGGTCTTCTCTCGTTGGCTGTGTGTATCCAAAGTACATGGCTGTGTCCAGTCCAGGGCCCAGTGGAATTAATAATGACAGTTGTGGTGATGAAGACAGTCTTAGCATACTGACACCCTTTGACCCCGTCTCACAGGAAGTTGGTTCTCTAACCCCCAGAACTTTCCCCGGGTGTCCAGGTGGGTCAACTCTCAGAAAATCTGACTTGGCTTCTTGGCCTCTACCACCAAGTGGTCTCATTAGATGAGACTCTCATTTAGGCTAGCTAATTCCTGTTTGGGCCCTTCTTCATTTAAGCCACACTTTTACTCGTGTGTTTTAGTCAGGTAGCTCATGTGTTTGGTTGAAATGTAGGCTAAATCATGATGCAGGCTCCTTGTCAGTGGAATGCAATCAGTAACTGTAAATTCATTACCATAGCCAAACTATGGGCAGCAGCAGCAGTGCGCTCTAACTTTAAACACCCCCTTCGTCCAATACCCTCCCTCACTGGTTTCTGGGAATTCTGACTTCCACTCAGGGAAGTACCCCACCAGCCCTTAACTAAAGTTAATTACATGACCTCTGTCTGTCAGGCAGCTGGATAGTTGGATCATGTCTAGATGGGTACAGCTTGTCAAATTTACGTATAACGTGTTTTTTTAGGGCATTTTAGCTAACACTAACCTTTTTCCTAACCTTAACCTAATTCTCCTAACCTGTTACATTAATTATTCTAGCCTGCTTTGTAAGTTGTCCTAACCTGCTACGAAAAGTCAATTTTGACAAAAACTGCATCCCTTCTAGACAAAACCCAACAGTTGGGAGGTAGTCTGTGTCCTCCCCTCCCCCTTCAGTTCTAATGACAGGAATAGGCTACCCTCTTGTACACTGGTTGGTCCAATCATGGCATCTATGCAGCCACCTCGAGAACAGGAAAATGATCATGTTAAATGAAGGGAGGGAGGAGACCACAGTCTCATTGCTGTTGAAATATGAACCTACTGGTTCTTACAACAGGGCTGGGACAGTGATGAAATGCTGTCAAAACGTGTGAGGATATGATGTGTTACAGAGGAGCTTGTTTCTCCATTCTGTATTATTCATTACTGTAAATAAAGCTAGCATATTTCTATGTCCTAAATAAATAACTTCTCAGCTGCATTTTTGTTTTTAGATATGTTTTTATATTCCTAATTGACGTCCTAATGTCATCTTTTTTCTTGGGCTGTGGAAAGAGAAATGTGGTAAACCTATTTTTTATTAAAACACCCATGAAAGACACAAATATGGTTGCAGTCTGTGGTAGATTCAAATAATTCCCCAAGCTTTTACAAAAAAATTAAAATAATTGAATTGAAGTTTTAAGATATATACATTTTTTATTTTAAACTCAACCAAGGCGGGTCACGAATGACAATATAATCAACCATCATATGGTGCTTATTGATGTGGAACATTGTGCCTACGCATTCCACCTTTAAATGATGCAGTGACCTTCCATTACAGTTATTAAAACAGCACCACGCAGGTCTGTCTACACCAGTACATTAATTAGATTTGGAAATGGATAGAGGCAATAATAAGGCTATATGGGTCACAGTTCCTTAGATAATCATATTAATTAGCCTTGTTTTCATTTCAATCACAATCCCAGGCTTACAAACACATACAACAGGCTAACACAATGTAGCACACCACCAACAGCAACTCAATTAGCCTATTACATTGGTCATCGAATGTATCAAATAGTGAATTGAACCCATATTATGTGTGAATATGTACTTATGGGCATTCGTTTTATTTCTGCTCACATTGTTTTGAGTAATTTCATCAGACGTTGTCAGTCAATGCAGTGGTACATATAGTACATTAAGGACCTGTACGTATACGTGAGCATCATGACCTGTGTATTTGAGGACATGCTCCTGAGCATGTCATACCTTTAGTCATATCAGGGCTCAGGGCCAGACCCAGATGCAGACATGGGGTGCAGATGGTCTGAGTCTTTGGTATTAATTAGTTCCAAAAAGGGTAGGCAAGAGAATAGTCATGGACAGGCAAAAGGTCAAAACCAGTTCAGTCCAGGAGGTACAGAGTGGCAGGCAGGCAGAATGATCAGGCAGGCAGGTACAAAGTCCAGAAAACTGGCAAGGGTCAAAACCAGGAGGACTAGCAAAGAGAGAATGGCAAAAGCAGAGCACAGGAAAAACACGCTGGTTGACTTGAAACAGACAGGACAAACTGGCACAGAGAGACAGGAAACACAGGGATAAATACAGTGGGGAAAATAAGCGACACCTGGAGGGGGTGGAGACAATCACAAGGACAGTTGTTGTTATCAGGGCATTACTAGTCTATAATGTCCTGTTTAGGTTAGAGAAAACCGGTCACTCGGAGGACCACCGTTACCCATGTTATCTAACTTTGCCCCCCTCTTGCTAATGTAAATGTTGTCCCAACAGACGAGTCCCGTCTTCAGAGTATTATACGTGTATTCAGTATAGAGAGCAGGAGTAAAAGTTTGTCAAAAAATGTTTTAACGATTTTGTATTGTCACATACGGTGGATAGGTGCAGTGAAATGTGTTGTTTTACAGGGTCAGCCATAGTAGTATGGTAGGTGCAGTGAATTGTGTTGTTTTACAGGGTCAGCCATAGTAGTATGGTAGGTGCAGTGAATTGTGTTGTTTTACAGGGTCAGCCATAGTAGTATGGTAGGTGCAGTGAAATGTGTTGTTTTACAGGGTCAGCCATAGTAGTATGGTAGGTGCAGTGAATTGTGTTGTTTTACAGGGTCAGCCATAGTAGTATGGTAGGTGCAGTGAATTGTGTTGTTTTACAGGGTCAGCCATAGTAGTATGGTAGGTGCAGTGAAATGTGTTGTTTTACAGGGTCAGCCATAGTAGTATGGTAGGTGCAGTGAAATGTGTTGTTTTACAGGGTCAGCCATAGTAGTATGGTAGGTGCAGTGAAATGTGTTGTTTTACAGGGTCAGCCATAGTAGTATGGTAGGTGCAGTGAAATGTGTTGTTTTACAGGGTCAGCCATAGTAGTATGGTAGGTGCAGTGAAATGTGTTGTTTTACAGGGTCAGCCATAGTAGTATGGTAGGTGCAGTGAAATGTGTTGTTTTACAGGGTCAGCCATAGTAGTATGGTAGGTGCAGTGAAATGTGTTGTTTTACAGGGACAGCCATAGTAGTATGGTAGGTGCAGTGAATTGTGTTGTTTTACAGGGTCAGCCATAGTAGTATGATAGGTGCAATGAAATGTGTTGTTTTACAGGGTCAGCCATAGTAGTATGGTAGGTGCAGTGAATTGTGTTGTTTTACAGGGTCAGCCATAGTAGTATGATAGGTGCAGTGAAATGTGTTGTTTTACAGGGTCAGCCATAGTAGTATGGTAGGTGCAGTGAAATGTGTTGTTTTACAGGGTCAGCCATAGTAGTATGGTAGGTGCAGTGAATTGTGTTGTTTTACAGGGTCAGCCATAGTAGTATGGTAGGTGCAGTGAATTGTGTTGTTTTACAGGGTCAGCCATAGTAGTATGGTAGGTGCAGTGAAATGTGTTGTTTTACAGGGTCCGCCATAGTAGTATGGTAGGTGCAGTGAATTGTGTTGTTTTACAGGGTCAGCCATAGTAGTATGATAGGTGCAGTGTAATGTGTTGTTTTACAGGGTCAGCCATAGTAGTATGGTAGGTGCAGTGAAATGTGTTGTTTTACAGGGTCAGCCATAGTAGTATGGTAGGTGCAGTGAATTGTGTTGTTTTACAGGGTCAGCCATAGTAGTATGGTAGGTGCAGTGAATTGTGTTGTTTTACAGGGTCAGCCATAGTAGTATGGTAGGTGCAGTGAAATGTGTTGTTTTACAGTGTCCGCCATAGTAGTATGGTAGGTGCAGTGAATTGTGTTGTTTTACAGGGTCAGCCATAGTAGTATGATAGGTGCAGTGTAATGTGTTGTTTTACAGGGTCAGCAATTTAGGGTTAAGTGTCAGGGGCACATCGACAGATGTTTCACCTTGTGGGCTCGGGTATTTGAACCAGCGACCTTTCAGTTACTGGCCACTAGGCTACCTGCTCTAAGCGCTAGGCTACCTTCTCTAAGCACTAGGCTACCTTCTCTAAGCACTAGGATACCTGCTCTAAGCACTAGACTACCTGCTCTAAGCACTAGGCTACCTGCTCTAAGACTAGGGGAGCTACTCTAACCGCTAGGCTACCTGCTCTAACCGCTAGGCTACCTGCTGTAAGTGCTAGGCTACCTGCTGTAAGTGCTAGGCTACCTGCTGTGAGTGCTAGGCTACCTGCTGTGAGTGCTAGGCTACCTACTGTGAGTGCTAGGCTACCTGCTGTAAATACAGTAAGTTGAGAAGGTTGTTCATTGACTACAGCTCAGCGTTCAACACCATAGTGCCCACAAAGCTCATAACTAAGCTAAGGACCCTGGGACTAAACACCTCCCTCTGCAACTGGATCCTGGACATCCTGATGGGCCACCTCCAGGTGGTAAGGGCAAGCAACAACACATCTACCATGTGGATTCTCATGCTTAGTCCCCTCCTGTACTCCTTGTTCACTGTTGACTGTGTGGCCAAGCACGACTCCAACACCATCATTAAGTTTGCTGGTGACACAGCGGTGGTAGGCCTGATGACCAACAACAATGAGACAGCCTTTCGGGAGGAGGTCAGAGACCTGGCAGTGTGGTGCCATGACAACAATATCTCCCTCAATTCGAGGAAGACAAAGGAAATGTGTATTTGTATTTATTATGGATCCCCATTACCTGCTGCCAAAGCAGCAGCTATTTTTCCTGGGGTCCAGCAAAATTAAGGCAGTTTATTCGTGTGTGTGTGTGTGTGTGTGTGTGTGTACACGCATGTGTCTGTGCCAATGTTTGTGTTGCTTCACAGTCCCCGCTGTTCCATAAGGTGTTTTTTTTATCTGTGGATGATGGACTACAGGAAAAGGAGGGCCGAACACACCCCCATTCACGTCTACGGGGCTGTAGTGGAGGGGGTCGAGAGTTTCAAGTTCCTTGGTGTCCACAATGCCTTTTCCCCCTCAGGAGACTGAAAATATTTGGTGTGGGTTCCTAGACCCTCAAAAAGTTTTAAAGCTGCACCACCAAGAGCATCCTGACTGCTTGCATCACCGTGTCAGAGGAAGGCCCCAAAAATTGTCAAAGACTCCAGTCACCCAAGTCATAGACTGCTCTCTCTGCTATCGCATGGCAAGCGGTACCGGAACGCCAAGTCTAGGTCCAAAAGGCTCCTTAACAGGTTCTACCCCCAAGCCATAAGACTGCTGAACAATTAATGAAATGGCCAGCCGGACGTTTTAAATGAACCCCGCCCCCATTGCTGCTACTCACTGTTTATTATCTATGCATAGTCACTTTACCCCTACCTACATGTACATATTACCTCAACTAACCTGTACTCCTGCACATCGACTCGGTACCGGTACCCCCTGTTTCTAGCCTCGTTATTGTTATTTTATTGTGTTACTTTTTATTTCATTTTTTACTTTAGTTTATTTTCTTAACTCTATTTCTTGAACTACATTGTTGGTTAATTAAACATTTAACGGTAAGGTCTACACCTGCTGTATTCGGCGCATGTGACAAATACAATTTGATTAGATTTGATTTTGATTATGAGAGTGGGCGTTTGCATTTTAGCTGGAGGGGTGGTGGAAGCCACAGCCACGGCACCTCACGTGCCAGTTGGGAGGATCTGCGCCCCCGCATCCCATCACCCCCCTCACACACAACCCTCGTGCGCCCAACTCGGGAAGGGGAAAGAGGATTACATTGTCTCTGTCACTCACTGACCACTGTGGCCCATGTGCTATGTGTGTAGCCAGCCAGTCAGCCGGGGAGGCAGTGAGACTGTTCCAGGGAGCCATCTAGTGAGCACTATTGGTACTACATGGGCTGACTAATAGGAGAGGAGAGGAGAGGAGAGAGGAGAGAGGAGAGAGAGAGAAGAGAGAAGAGAGAAGAGAGAAGAGAGAAGAGAGAAGAGAGAGGAGAGAAGAGAGAAGAGAGAAGAGAGAAGAGAGAAGAGAGAAGAGAGAGGAGAGAAGAGAGAAGAGAGAAGAGAGAAGAGAGAAGAGAGAAGAGAGAAGAGAGGAGAGAAGAGAGAAGAGAGGAGAGGAGAGGAGAGGAGAGGCTGCGTGGGGGACAGGGAATGTGATTACATAGTCATTAGTCTCTCAGTCAGATCTAGCTAAAGGTCTAATGATGGAGCTTCTTATGATTTTCATGAGGACCTTTGTGACTTCTTCTTTGTTACACATGAGAAGATTTGTCTTTAATATAGCCTATTTAAATCAGACGAGGATGTTCTAAAACAGAATGGTCACAGAGTTTCTACGTAACAGAGGAATGATCAACGGTTACACAGTTTGAATGATTGGTAATACACAGTAATACATAGTAATACACAGTTATAGATAGTAATACACAGTAATACACAGTAATATATAGTAATATACAGTAATACACAGTAATACA